>NC_134867.1:30683270-30984520 GCF_049852395.1 Peromyscus maniculatus bairdii
CCAGAAAATCTGGGACAAGCTTGTTTTGGCAAATGACCGAAGGAGCGTTGAGTGGAGCCCTGAGAAAAGTAAACCAGAGAAGGAAAGATAATCTATGTTGTATTAATAGCTCACCACCCCTGGAGTCTTGACTCACTGCTGGGATTCTTCTGAGGAACCTTCTAGAAGGCACATACAAATTTCCTGAAGAGTTGAAGGGGCATATTTACTCGTCACTTCTGTTATTCAAGGTCATGATTTATTCCAAGGATTCTTAACGGCCTTGGACTCTCAGCTGGTGAATCTAGTTGCAATTGACATAGCAGCTGCAGAGAAACCCCAGGGTAGACATTGGAGCTATGTGATACTGCTGAGGCAGGTGATCAGAATAAACATGCGTGCAGCTAGATGGTGAGCAATATCTAGGACAGCGGTTCTCAACCTTCCTAATGCTGTGACCCTTTAATACAGCTCCTCATGCTGTGGTGACACCCAACCAAAAAATTATCTCCATTGCTACTTCATAAATGTGATTTTGCTACTATTATGAATCATAATGTAAATGTCTGATATGTGATCTAAGGGGTTGTGACCCATAGGTTGAGAGCTGCTGATTTAGGAAGAAGCATGTATTCAGTATGTAGGCGGTCCAGCACAGGATGTGTCCTAAGCATTTACTTCTATGGTACCTAGCAGGGCTTTGTTCCTTTCATCTACCTTCTGAATTCTCAGTGCCACGTGCCTTTCCTCTATTCCTAGATACCTAAATAATGTCATCTGCTCCTATATTCTTCTCCCACTTTCAAATCATGACTTGACTGTTGAAGTTACTTACAGAGCAGAATTAATAAGAAGATCCATTTTTTATCTTCCACCACTCATTCTTGGTCATTGCATGTATCAAGATTTCCATGTACTGAGTCCACTCTGTTTTAGTGGGTGAGTTTCTGGGCTTTTGTGAGCCAATACACTGTCTTCCTTTTTCTCTCATCCACTTAATGTTTTTACACCGTGTTTTCCTCTTCTCTACTGTGTTGTTGATTTCCCCTTCTCTGTTCTACTATTCATACTAACATTCCAACCTGCTAGAATATGTCCAACCGTGACAATAAAACAACCTTCCAGTGTGCTCATGATTCCATCTATCTAGTGGCCCATTTCTTTGCCATCCTTTATAGCAAAACTCTTCTAAAATCCAGTTTGACTTTGGGTCATATTCTTTCACTTCTCACTTTCTCTTGAGCATATCTCCATTCTGGTTCTTTTTTTTTCAGCACCATGATAAAGTCAATTTTATTAGGGTCACCATCTTCCAATTGTCTAAATCTAATGGTGGATTTTCAATCTTTTGTTCCTTTTGTGTGTGCATGTGCCACAGCCAAGTGCAGGGGGGGGGGCGGGGGGGACAGAGGATAACTCTCAGCATTTGGTTCTCTCCTGCCACCTTGTGGGATCCAGGTATGAATCTCAGGTTGTCAGGCCTAAGCCCAAGCATTTCTACCCACTGAGCCACCTAACCAGCCCTTAAATTTTTGATGTTTGACATCGTGAGTCTCAGTGACTGATCTGTTTCTTTCTCTTAACCCTTGGGTTTGTTGCAAGTTAACAACTGAAGTGTTCATAGTTTATTCTTAAACTAAGGTTTGGAGTTTTTTGTTTGTTTATGACCTCACTCTAAATGATCTTACCTAGACACATAGCTTTAAATATTGTCTATATTCTTCTGGTTCCTAATTAATCTTTCATCCTGGCTTTCAACAAACCCTTGTCCCATATGATGAACAACCTACTCAGTGTGTTCACTTGATTATCTTATAGAGATCTTGAGGCTGACATACCCCAAACAGAGCCCTTGAATTTCTACTCTACTGCATGTCAATGTTTCCAAAGTTCCTAAAATGTGTTTAGGCTAAAAACTCAGAAGACATTCTTGATTTGTCTCAGCACTAGCCTCAATGGTGATCTGTGTTTATGCCTCTGCTGTCCATCAGCACATTCTCTTCTCTGAAGCCAGGAAAGGCTTCGAAAGAAGCGATTCCAATCTTTTACTCTCCTGCTAGGAACAGTCCCGTGGCTTCCCAGCATATTCAGATAATATCTAGAGGCCTGCAAGGGATGTGTGGGATCTGGGTTCTGGTTAACTCTTCAATATCTTCTCCCATAGACTTCCTCTACTACATGTCAACTGATCTGACCTTGCTATTCAAGCCTGAACAGGTCAGGCTTGCTCTTGCCTCAGTTCTTTAGCATGGGCTGTTTCCTCTATCTGGAATGTTGCCCACCCAGATTTTCAAACAGTTGCTTCTCTTATTTCATTGAGACTTTCACTCAAATACAACTTCCAGACAGAACCTTCTTGAACAGCTTTACGTGACCACGACAGCATACTCATCAGCAGTTAAGGTTTTACCTTTTTCCTTGCCTTTGCTTTCTCCTGATTCTTGTTACATCTTGATATAAATGTACATATGATTGTCTGCTTCTGATCCCCAACACTGACAGGTAAGCTGTACAAGGCAATCAAAGCATGGCATTACATTAATCACAATTGTCATGACCAGTACCTGCAGCAATGTTTAGGCCATAAGAGAAAACCAGTAAAGACTCATCAAAGAGACTTGAGTTAAAAATAATATTGTCAAGTTATCACAGATAGCTACATATTGAGCCAGTATACAACTCATAACTCTATTTATTAAAAAACTAATCTGTTTAATGAAAATATATAAATTTCTATAATATAAAATTATATAGAGATTAAAAGTTTAAGAAGCATTTGTTCTTTCATTTTATGAATTATTAGAAAAGAACCAGGTGTGCTTTTAGAGGCTCCTATGGAAATCAGAAATTTATTGTAACTTTCCTCTCTGAGTCTCCCTGAGGTCTAAACTATGCACTCAATGCTTTCGTTTGTTCAAACTCTTTTGCAGTCTACTTCCTTTTCAAGCCTCACAACCTGTCTTGGATGATCATTTTTTATTTATCAACTTGACACCTCAACTGAGGAAATATTTTCATCAGATTGCTTGTAGAAAGATAAATAGGGAGTTTTCTTGACTAATGGCCCAAGTGGGAAGGTCTAGAAAACTGTGGTGGTGACACTACCTGGCAGGTGGTCATGAGGTTTACAAGAAAATAGACTGAGAAAGTAAGGGGAGTAAACCACTTCTCCATGGCTTCTGCTTCAATTTTTTGCTTTGCCTTTCTAGGAGATGGGTTGGTACCTGGAAATTTAAGATGAAAAAACCCATCCCTCTCAAAATTCCTTTGGATCATGTACATTATTATAGCAATGAAAACCTAACTAAGATGGAACCCTTGAATGGTTGTTTCTATCACTCAAAGGGTAAGATTCAATATATGAATTGAATGGTATGAGTAGAGACCCAAACTTGGGACCTGCCTTATTTAGACCATCAAAACCAGTTGAGCCTCACAGATTTGAGCTTCCCCCAGTTGGGCTTGGTTTTTGAAAGCACTCGCTGGAATCCAAAGTTAAATAATTTTCTTCAAATAATCTTCTCTCCTCATATTTCTCTTATGTACTTAGTAGGAAAAGTGCAAGCTTGCTATTCTCTGTTCCATTTTCCAAGAACCTATGTCACGATCTGCATGGATCCAGCATGATGTGAGTATGACCATCATGATCATAACTACCATTTTGCCCATCATAGAACATAGAAAATCATTAAGATAATTGATTAAGCTTGCTGGACTCATCATCGACATCTGGACTATTTGATAACTATGCTGATTATGTTAATAGTTTTGGAGAAATCGTAGGCATATAAGTGCTAAATTACCTCTATGTAGCATAACACATGCAAACTATCTGCCTGCCATAGCATGCTAAAATTGTTCTTGCTTGCTGACACCCAAGATATGTTTTTGTCTCAAGGTTCCTAAAAATTACACTTTATATAATATTATATTTGCCTGTCTTTTTCTTTGGTTTAATGACACCTTTCTCTGTTACTTCCTTCTTGTAGCCTCTCCCTAGGTTACATTGACACAAAAAAATAAAAATACTGAAGAATCAATAGTTATATTAATGGGAAGATGATAAAATTTTGATTATCTTGCTCTTTTGTTATTTGTTCATTCCTATGTTGAAAAAAAATACCTGTCAATTCATTACACATGAAGCACTATTTTCAGGAGTAAAAATAGTGAATGCAGAGAATTGTACATTGTAATAGAATTTATAGAACAGGAGATAGATGTTACTCAAATATCTTAACTAGGACATGTATATTTCGTAAGGAACAGAGCTGATTATATCAGATAAGCCTGACTTAGAATGAGCAGAAAATAATCAGCAATGGCAGGAATCCTATGAGGGGTAAAGAGGGAGAACTGAGTCAGAGAAAGCAACAAGTACAACACGCGGTAAAAGGAACAAAACAAAGACACAAGAGTTATATGTGGAAAGAATAAGGGAAGGAAAACTCATGTGGAGGCAAGACACAAATGATAAAGTAGGACATGCAGGATTGTGGTTAAGGTTTTGTGTTTCATATTGAACCAGAGGAAATTATCTAATGATTTTATGGTAGTCTATGGTGATAGTCTATATCATTGGGAATAGAAATAAAACAGAATATGCTGAGATATGTTCCAAAACAGCAGTTACAGGTGATGATCATAAGATAAGATAAATAATATTCCCCAACAAAAGCATAAATGCAAGTAGATTGATATACATTTATAACACACAGATAGATTGAAATAGATTTATTCAAATCTTTAATTTGTCAGAAGCTGCAAAAATGTTGCTTGAAACTTTTACTATTTTGAAGAAGAAGGTGATTTATAGTCACAAGGCCCTCTGACACTAAAGTAACAAATAATATTGAAGAATTAACTGCTCATTGCAGAGACCAAAGCTGATGTGGATCATACAGTTATTTGGTACAAGGTCCTCTCCTCTATGGTAAATGATCTTTTTGTATGTGGAATAATTTTATTATTGCTTCATTGAAATATTTGCAAGAAAGTCAGAACTGTATAGTAACCATATCCACTGTGCTTTCCCCTGGATTTGCCATCAATACTCAAAAAGATTTATTTATACCTTTTTCCCTTTAGGTCATACAATCTTTAAGTCAGTTAGGGTAATGCATTGAAATTGTTCTGACAAATTTTCATCATAATTTTATCCATTTAACAAAAATGAATCAATACATATACTTTTCATTCCCTGGGACAAAGAATGTCGGTTGTGGGACAGTTGTCGCTTGTGGTTTCAGGTCAGCTTTATGTGAGTCAGTGAGATGGTGGTTCTATGGTGATCCCTTGCTTTTCTTCAATAGCCCTAAGTTAGGAACATAAACATGCCAATAAAACTCATATAATTGCTTCAAATGGAAAATTTCTGAATCTTGGTTGTGGTGGTATTGTGTTCCCCAAAATATTGTGCACCCTAATAAACCTATTTGGGGTCAGAGAACAGAACAGCCACTAGATATAGAGGCCAGAAAATTGTGGCATACACACCTTTAATTCTATCACTTGGGAGGCAGAGATCCATCTGGATCCCTGTGAGTTTAAAGCCACACTGGAAACAGCCAGGCATGGTGACTCATGCCTTTAATCCCACGAAGTAAGCCTTTAATCCCAGGAAGTGATGGCAGAAAGCAGAAAGGTATATAAGGCATGAAAACCAGGAACTAGGCAGGTTAAGCTTTCAGGCTTTTGAGCAACAGTTCAGCTGAGATTTATTCTGGATGAGGACTCAGAGGCTTCCAGTCTGAGGAAACAGGATCAGCTGAGAAATTGATGAGGTGAGGTGGCTGTGGCTTGTTCTGCTTCTCTGATCTTCCAGCATTCACCCCAATACCTGGCTCTGGATTTGTTTTTATTAGTAAGAACATCTAAGGTTCGTGCTACACTTGATCACATTACTGACCCTGATTTCTATTCCTAAAACACATACATAAAACTGGAGAGTTAATTATTTCAGTAAATTTGCTCAATTGGCCATCCCATTATCTTAATGACTCTTAAAGCTTGGGTTTCTAATCAGGGACACTGAGGTTACATGGTGCCTGGGAAGGCATGATGAAGCCAACCAAGACAGAAATGGAAAATCAGTACAGGATAAAAACATCTTTCAGAAACCAGTATAAAAACAAAAGGACACAGGTAGAATTACATAAAACAAAGAAATATTTTTTCATATCAGAAAAAAAAGAACAAAACAGAAAGTCAATCTACAGAATTAGAGAAAATACTTGTAAATACTATATAAAACATATAAGGAATAGCTCAATAATAAAAATAAATTTTAATAATGAGTTAAAAGAATATGTTTTTCAAAGAAGATGTAAAAAATGAAAAAGTATACAGAAAGGTAGTCAGTGTGACAAATTAGAGGAATGGATTTCAAAACCATGGCATCATCTTATAGCATTTAGGATGAGTAGAATTGAAAGAACAAGAGATAAATAACAAATGTCTGAGAGGGAAAGTAGATTGGTTTAACCATGATGGAAAATAGCATGTATATTCCTTTAAAAATTTAACAAAAATGTTTTATAACACAATTTTATGTGTAGTTATATAAACTAAACATTGATATATTCATGAAGATCCACCTTCATGTTAATTTTAACATAATTCATAATAGCCAACATATATAAGCAAACTATTGAGAGATTAAAAATATGATATATATGCTCTGGAATATTATTCAGGCATGAAAGAAGGATATCTGGACACTTGTGATAACACAACCTTGCAGACATTATGTGAAGTAATTAACTTAAGAACAGAGAGAGATAAATACTGCATGACTCTACTTGTGTGTGGAATTTTAAAAAGACAAATTTATGAAAGCACAGGCCAGCATGGTGGTTCCTGGGGCCTGGGGGACAGGAAAATGTAGAGAAGATCAAAGGGCACTAACTTTTAGTTATAAAGCAAGCACATTCTGGCAATCTCCTGTGCCTCATGGTGGCTATTAAGAAAAAAAGAACTCAATGCCTATCCTAGTACACAAAACAGAGCAAGAGGCCATGACCCCTTGTAAATGCCAATGAGTTCATGCTGTCCTTTCTCTGCTGTTGGACCAAGTAGTACAATAGAGAATCTCAAAAATTCAGAATAATTAGCCAGGTTGTTAATTATGCCCAAAGGCGACTTGGACTTCTATGGACATAGCAATGGCCTATCTGGTGGTCATCACAGTGGTAAGTCACCATGGCCATGGAAGGAAGCCCAATTATTTCCATGCAGTGTAACCAGGACATAAATTTTCATTGGTCAAAACAATTGCAAGCAGTTTGTTTTTGTGAGTTATCATAAAGAAATAAAACCAATTTTGAAATCTTCTCATTCAATCTGGCTCTACTTTGATTTAGTCCTAACAATGCAATGAGGGTTTTTTCTTATTCAGAAGCTTATCTGCCACCCCTTGACCTTAAATTCTTCCTATTTAGAGACAATTAAACTTCCAGCCGGCTGCCCTCTGTAATTCTTACCTTATTCATCACTAATCTCTTTGGCCGTTGTGAAGATTTTACCTTGGGGTGGTCTCTGGGATGATGTGAATGTCAAGGGCATTACATTTGGTGACACTTGTACACTATTGTGCAGAAAAAGTTTCTCCACTGTGATTTTTCTAAGATCAGTTTACATTGTTCTGCTTTTTTCCTTAGAACAGTGGTTCTCAACCTCTGGGTCACAACCCCTTCGTGGGGTTGAATGACCCTTTCACAGGGGTCACCTAAGACCATCAGAAAACATAGATATTTACATTACAATTCATAACAGTAGTGAAATGACAGATATAAAGTAGCAATGAAAATAACTTGATGCTTGGGGGTCACTGCAACATGAGGGACTGTATTAAAAGGTCTCAGCATTAGGAAGGTTGAGAACCACTGCCTCAGAACTCACTTGCTACTTTTCCTCTGAATCAGTTCATTCCCTGTAGAAGAGTAAGATTTAGTGGCTTGGTACCACCTTCTTTCTCAGAAGGTAAATGTGAAGATGTTTAAGTTTTGACATGTAAGTGATAGGTGAGTCACAAGCATCCGGGAGATTCTTCAAGGTTCGGTTGATTTCCAGGAACCTGAATGCTGTTTTCTTGTCAACCTGGGGACAACAGAATTTGATGAACAGGAATTCACTCATTTTCAGTTTTTGTTCTTGTTTTTTCCAGTCAAACTGTGTATGGCCTCAGATTTTATTCCAAGCATTTTTTCTGTATCTCATTCTAGGAAGTTTTAGATTAGCTAAAAAAAATATGTGTAAACAACTTTGAAGTCTTTTTTTGGTGTGTGTGATTAGTGTGATTTTTGCACTCTCTGTTCCTCTGGTTAAAGATAATAAGTCTGTTGAGATTCTGTGAGTTATTAAAAGATAATCTTGTCCTTAACCGTTTTCATATCATTTAAAGAAAAGTTTCAAACTAAGAAGAATGGATTGTATGGGTATAAGTTGATCAACTGGGAAATAAAGCTACACAACATTGCTTATTTATAAAATATCTGATTTATAAATGCTTTCTTTTTGTACCATGCTTGTTAAATTTTTCAAAAAAGAAAATAGTGTCTTTAGAGTTAAAGGAACAATTTTAGGAGTTTGCCTTGTTTGTTGGATATTTCACCATTCATCATAAAACAAGTGCCAACAGTTTATGCCCTTTAAAAGTTTATCTGGCTTTTTCTGAATGTTCAGAAATGTGTGAGTAGAGGAACATATAATAAACAATAAAAAAGTGAATTTCAAAAGCACCTTCCTATTTAGGTTTTACTAAGGTATTTGAGCTTTGTTCTACTTCCTGGCATGTTGATTGACCCAATTAATTCCTAAGAGTGTGAGGTCCTAACAACAGGGATTAAACCAGGCATTCTCAAACTAAATCTTCAAGTCAGGCTCTTTTATTTTAATTTTTTTTTCAAGGGGAAAAAAAGACAGAGCCTGGGAATGAAATCTGCGTTGCTCTGGGGATAGTTTTTTTCTCCCAAAACAATTTCACATAAGCCTTCTTTATTAAAACACACACACACACACACACACACACACACACACACACACACACACACATGCACACACACACACATGCACACACACCCTATACATTCATCCTTGGTTTAATTGCCATCAGAATAACTGTCTGGAGACTCAGGAGTGGGTGGTATTAAGGGTCAACAGACCCCCGGGGAATTGTAGCAAAGACTTAGCATGGCACATTACCAAATGTGACTGTGTTTCTCTCTCTCTCTCTCTCTGATCACACCTTCACTTCCCTCCCTCACTGTCCCCCTGACACTACACCATTGTGCCCCTCAGAATTTCCTTTGACAGTTCATTAAGGCAAAAACTTTCCAACTTTCTCGAGGAAAATGATATTTTTTACATTTTCTGTTTCCCACAGTAGACTTGACCAAAGTATGACTTAATCATCTGTCTGAACATTTTATAGGACCACACAGAACATTTCCCATGAGACCCTTCCTCTAGTTTTGCCCCCACATTCTCTGAAGTGATCCACTTATCTGACTGCTGGTCTACCTATTTTCATTCCCCTCTGCCTCTTTCCTGGTGGCTTTACTTCACTAAAGGAACTTGCTGTGCTGACAGTGTGAGGAGCCAGGACGGTGCAAGAGAACAGAATCATGATTCTGAGGCAAAATTCAAACACGGATGCCACCTTAGGGGTTGGAGACATATCACAAATTCGATTAGGCAAAGATGGGACTCGAAATTCAATGAAAAGCCCAGAGCTGAATGAAAATGTAGCTATTGGAGGCCCCAAACAACAAGTCAGGCTACTGCCAGGGAGGAAGTCAAATCAGAAACTCAAGATATGAGTTTAAAAAAAAAAAAAAAAGCAACAAATATACTCTAAAAATTGTCACATCAGACAAGAAATCTTATAGTATATGAAGCAGTCTCAGGCTATGTTTTATATCCATCTACCAATGTAAATGAAAAAGCCTTGTGAACGGGCTGGCAAATTGGCTACTGAGGCTTAAAGTAGGAATATAATTCTGTGCCCTGCTCCGTACTTCTTTACACATAAGTTTTTCTGACTCATCTAACTCACAGTTCTGTTTTTACTCAACACCCTGCCAGCAACAATTGGCTCCTTGTGTGTAGATGATGAAATGTGTTATGTATGGGAGTGTATGTGACTATTTTCAGTTACATTTATATTTCCTGTAAACTTTTGTCATGGGCACTCTTTCTAAACTTCCCTCTATCCTTGGGTCTCTCTCTGGTTTTTCAGACAGGGTTTCTCTGTGTAGCCTTGGCTGTCCTGGAACACTCTCTGTAGAACAGGGTGGCTTTGAACTCACAGAGATCCACCAGCCTCTACCTCCTGAGTGCTGGGATTAAAGGTGTGTGCCATCACTGCCTGGATTTTTCTAAACTCTTTTGTAGGGCTTGGATCATCAACAGAATGGGAATTACATGCAGGACACCTCCTTAGATAACTTCTCTAACAGGCATTATTTTGATCAGGGCCCAGTTTCCTACTGGACAGGCTTTCCCTAGCCTGAGCATTGAGTTTCTTCAGGGTACTCCACCAACAGGAGCAAACTAACCCCTGAGTTAGCAAATTCACTGTGCTCATGTACTCTGCCATAGCTAGTGTTATCTTATTGACGACTGCGGTGATATTTTGGGTGTGACCTAACAAATTAAGCTTGCCTGAACTTCAGAGGGCAGAGCCAGCCACTAGTTAGACATGGAGGCCAGGCCGTGGTGGCACACACCTTTAATCCCAGCACTTGGGATCCCATGCCTTTGCTTCCAGTACTTGGGAGGCACACACACCTTTGATCCCAGCACTAGAGAGGTTGAGACAGGAAGTGATATGGCAGAGAAAAGGAATATAAGGGGAAATTGAGTGGGGGGAGGAGCTCAGTCTTTGCAATCTGAGGATTCCTAGAGGTAAGAGATCTTTCTAGTGGCTGGTTGCTCTGCTTCTCTGATCTTTCAGCTTTCACCCTGATACATGGCTTTGGGCTTTGTTTTTTTTTAATTTTTATTTAATATTTTTCATTTTACATACCAACCTCTTTTCCCCCTCCCTCCTCTTCTCCTGCTTTCCCCCTCTTGTCCCCATCCCACCCCATCCCCTCCCCATAGCGGGTAAGGCCTCCCTTGGGTAGTCAACACACGCTGGCATACCAAGTTAGGGCTGGACTAAGCCCTTCCTCCCTCCATCACGACTGAGTAGGGCATCATATCACAGGGAATGGGCTCTGAAAAGCCAGTTCATGTACCCTGGATAAATCCTGGTCCCATTGCTGGGGACCCACAAACACTTCAAGCCATGCAACTGTCATTAACATTCAGAGGGCCTAGTTTGGTCCCATGTGGGCTCCCCAGCTGTCAGTCCAAGAATCCAAGAGTTCCCACTAGCTTGAATCAGCTATCTCTGTGTTTTTTTTCCATCGTGATCCTGACCCCACTTGCTCCCATAATCCCTCTTCCCTCTCTTCAACTGAATTCCAGGAGCTTGGAGTTTGTAGGCAAATGGATGGAACTATAAAGAATCATCCTGAGTGAGGTAACTCAGACCCAGAAAGACAAGCATGGTATGTAAGTGAATATTAGACGCAAAGCAAAGGATAATCAGGCTACAATCCACAACTTCAGAGAAGCTAGGTAAAGAGGAGGACACAAAGAGGGACACACATGGATCCCCCAGGAAGGGGAAATGGTTAAGATCTCCTGGGTAAACTGGGAGGAGGGAGTAGAGGGGTGAGTGGGCAGTGGGAACATGAGGTTTCTAGATGACCAAGAGTTGGGGGAGGGATGGAGAGGGAGAGTAATGAAAGCTATATTGACAGTGAACCACAAAGGTTTTAAGGAGAAACCTGGAGCTAGGGAAATCCTCAGGGACTCACAAGGAGGTCTCCAGCTAAGACTCATAGCAATGGTGGAGAGGGTGCCTGAACTAGCCTTCCCCTGTACTCAGATTGGTGTCTACCCTAATTGTCATCATAGAACCCACATCCAGTGACTGATCGAAGCAGGTGCTGACACCCACAGCCAAGCACTTGGCTCTGGGTTTTTACTGAGACCAGTTGGGATTCGTGCTACAGAAGGGTTAGTGGGAAATTGTCTCACTTTTTGTCAGAGGAATAGGCAGATAAATAGGAAGTAAAAAGCAAAAACTGTAACCATAGGTATGTTTAGCTTAGATTTGCAAACACGCACTATTGCTCCTCCCCATAAGTGCAAACAGTTTATGGGTAGATGTTTCTAATGAGTTGAATTCTGAACAATGAAGTTTTCCCCTCTTTGTCACTCTTAAGTGGGAAAATATTTAATCCTCTTTGCAAATGAAGTCCTAGCTCTCAATTTAGCAGGACCTCCTGCTGCGCTCAGTTCTATACAGAGGTTTTGTTCACCCAGACAACTGTCTCCTAGAGGGACAGGGCCAAGACTATTCATATTGTAGGGAACTATTGGTCAGATTGAAACCTGTACCTCTCTGACGAAAAGCCAATACTTCATTCACTGTGCCATCCAGCCTTTCTTCTCATAATATATGATTCCTAGTTTCCAGTTTGACACTGTAGTCTGGGTAAAAAAATGGACATAAAACTTGAATGATAGATACATCAGAGGATTATACACACATACTTTCACAAGTACAGAGAGCCTGGTGTGGTGGCACATGCCTATAATCCCAGAACTTGAAAAGCAAAGGCAGAAAGATGAAGAGTTCAAGGCTAGACTTAGCTACATGCGCATAGAAACTCAGAGAGTTGCCTGAGTCACATGAGAACCTGTCTCAAAACAAACAAAAGCCTCCACAGAGGCAGGATGAAGGAAAATGTATGTACTTATAACTTCCGATGTTGAGCTGAGAAGATAACTCAGTTGGTAAAATACTTGCTTTATAAGCGTGAAGATCTGAGTTCAATCCCCAAAGCTGACATGCAATCCTCTGGAATGCTAGCACTAGGGCCCTGGGGCTTACTGACCAGCAGCCCAGATTAATTGGTGAGTCCAAGACAAATGAGAAACTATCTCTGAAAAGAAAAAAAAAAACAACTTGATGGTGCCTGAGGCACAACACCACTGGCCTTTATATTCACACCTTTATATTCACAAACAGATGAACTCACAGTAACATTCACCCTCACTTGCACACTCCCACACAAACAAGTCATGATGTTCAGTTGTAGTAGAGTTAAGTCACTGCAAACCATCTGGACATGGAATACCAGGGTAATAGAGGCATGGGTGGAAGAGGTCGGGGAAGACATACACTTGTTGGTCTTTCTAATTTCTCAGTTGCTTCTGGTGAGTCTTGTCAAGAGAGAGGAAGGTTTCCTGAGGAAGTCTCACTGGTTTGCTACCACGTCTTCCTGTAGGTGGCAGCACTAACAAGGCTGGGGTCGGAGAGGAACAGCTTAACTTTAGATAGTTCCTGAAGAGGAATCTTTAGTAACTTGGACACTGGAGGTGTTAAATTTGTCATTTGCCTTAGTAATTGACAATAAATACTGAAAGTCAAGTAGCCAAACTGTTACACAAATGAACACACGCACGCACGCATGAATGCACGCAAGCATGCACGCACCCACCCACCCATGCACGCATGCACCCACAGGGAGAGGGCATCTCATTTAAAGAAAACACGAAGTTCTGGGATGTGACACCATCAATCACACGAGGAAGACGTTGAGTACTTCATGTTTTCTGTGTAGGAGAGTGTGGGCTGTTCAGCTTGAAGCACTTCTCACTGATAAGCGCATAATCCAACACAGATCTTTTACTTCGGTGAACTCTCAGAAGTTAGTCATGGTAGAGTTAGAATCCCAGACTACACGTTTAAGGACAGCAACCATATTTCAATATATTATTACTATCTTATTATTTAATATTTAAGAGATGACTGACCAGGTCATTAAGATGAAACAAAAAAGTCCAGCAGAAAAATTCATTACCTAAAATACAGATTTTGTAAAGTTAATACAAATCAGTACTTAGTAATTGCCTTTTAAATAGACAAACAAGTAAGCATTTTGAAGAATTTCATTGTTAGTACTTGCAAAATTCTAAACCTATTGTCCTAGTCATTAAATCAGTGTTTTATAATTCATCCTCTTATCTTTATGACATTTAAAGTCTCTTTGGGGGTTTGTTTTAACATGTACCATTTAAGCTCCTCAACAGCCACATTATTGTGGTGATATATTGTGTCCCCCAATATATTGTGCACTCTAATAAAGCTTATCTGAGGATCAGAGGAAAAAACCAGCCACTATATTAAACATAGAGGTCAGGCAATGACAGCACATGCCTTTAATCCTAGTATTCGGGAGGCAGAGATCCATCCAGATCTCTGTGAATTCAAGGCCACATTGGGAACAGAGCCAAGTATGGTGGCACACGCCTTTAATCCCAGCACTAACAATAGAGGTCTGGAGGTCTATACAGACAGACAGGAAGTGACAGATCTGGGCGGAGAGAGGAAATGAGACGGCAGAACAGAAGGGACGTAGGCATGGGTACACAGGAAGCAGGTCTCTTTGGAAGCTGAGGAGTTGGTGAGGTGAGGTTGGCTGGGGCTTGTCCTATTCCCTGATCTCTTGGCTTTCCTCCTAATATCTGGTTCTCAGTTTTTATTAATAATACTGTTTAACACTTCATCTTACACCTTATCTCATCTTCAACAGCAGCAGCATAGCTACAGGTGTTGAGACATTCTCCACACAGAATTCACACAATGTTAATCTTCCCCTAAATGGGGAATTTGGCAGGAATATTTGTCAAGTTGACCTCACTGCACTAGGATATCTCATGAAGGCAATGAGAGGATCATTTTGGCTTGCAGTGGAGACCAGGCAGCAGCATTGGGTTGGGTCTCTAGTGAGAGTGGCACATAACAGCAGGAGCTTGTATTGGAATGAGTGCCAACCAAGAAGCAGAAAGACTAGGATCCTATAGTGCCCTTCAAAAACACACCTTCAATGACTTAAAGACCTCCAGTGAGCTCCACCTCTTGTAGGGCTACATCACCGCCTTACGCATATACTCTGGCAACCACGCCTTTACATATAGACCCATGGGGGACATTATCTCGATTCAGCCCATAGCACAGTGGTCCTCACCCTTCCTAATGCAGAGACCCTTTAGTCTAGTTCCTTATGTTGTGATGAGCCCAACCATAAAATTGTTTTGTTGCTACTTCATAATCATAGTTTTGCTACTGTTAGGAGTTGAAATATAAATATCTGATATACAGGATATCTGACATGTGATCTCTGTGAAAGATTCATTAGACCCCTCCTGGGGGTCATGACCCACAGGTTGAGAATCACTACGATAGCAGTTGATATTGTTTTTTTCCATTTATCATACTGAGAAGTTGAATATTGAAATATAAAGCAACTTACCAACCTCCATATGCCAGTTAAGTCTAATGCTGGAGTGTGGATTTTAGTACAAAGAAACAATGTTCTCTCTATTTGCTCTCACTCACTGACAGCTAATTCTAACTGCCAAGCAAAGCAGTAACGTTAAACCAAATAAATGGCTTCCATTATTTTAGGATACCATTACTCTACACCATCCTTTTTAATTCAGTATTTTACTATTCATTATTTATTCCTAATTTATTGAAGTATATTTTATGCACAAAGAACAGAAGAAGGGAAAAATAACTCTTTTTTTTTTGTCAAATTGTCATTCTTTGCTAAAACGTGGTCTTCCAGAACTAAGGCGTAGATTATGTTCCCACTATCAGCATTTGGATAGTAAATATAATTCCTGTTCAATTTTGTTTTACTTAAAATTTCATTATTAACTTGCTATTACTTTGTTATTCTTTTGTGTGATTTTTTCTCACTCTGTAAATGAGAGCAATGTTACCCAGGATTTTTCCAATGATTTACTTTTCACATTCATTCTGACTACTCCCTCTACCAAGCACAGAAATTCCATAGATTTCTGTATCACCCTTTCCAAAATAACAATATACTGACCATATGAGCTATGTTGATATATATTCAGAAAGAATTCGGTCTGGATGCTAAAAGAAAGCATTTTTGTGGTATTTCTTCTGGAAAGATCTCAAGAACAAGCAATGTGGTAATATTTCTCCTTGAAATACTGCATTTTTCCCCCACTTGCGGCAGAAGGAAACCATGAAAAAATTGACTTTCCTAAAAGGCATCTCTGCTCACTGGCAGTGAGTCTTGAGAGAATACACTAGAATCCACAGGTGGCCAGTTTCAGAAGGAGACTTTGTACTCACCAATGCCTTTAACCTATGAATCAGGAGGCCCCTGTAGGTGGTAATTAATTAATCCTTCAAATATCTTGATGCAGTATGTAAATTACATAAATGAGATCTAACACTTCAATTTTGCAAACTTAGGGATGACCCCAGAGCTCTATAATGTCCAACTAACCTTGGAAACAATCTTTGCTGTTCAGCTGGAAGGAGATATAATGAGAAACCTGAACTGTTCAGCCATAATAAACTCCAGGGAATTTGGAATCTCCACCTTACACAGGCTCAAATATCGCAAAGTGCCAAACCTCAAATGCTTCAGTGCAAGAGGTATATGCTTCCTTGCTGTTGTATGAGTGGGAGTCAAACTATGGTGCCTCTGTGATCTTCTATGGTTTCACTGATTATGTATTGTCTTGAATCTGTTCTCTTAGACGAGATTAGGTAAATTACTGACACATAATTAGGAAGGCAGCTTTATTATTTTGTGCATATCTTTTGTGGAACATCCTTTTGAGGGGTTGATCATCCTAAACATAAACATCCTTTTAAGTGGAGCTTAATATGCTTCACTACTGTTCATTTTTGTAGTTTGAAAACTCTTTAAAGTAAAGAACATTATTTTGATTGATTTTTAAGCTTCCCAAATTGAACATCATGTTTGCCACAGGTTGGGCTGTGAGATGTTTGACAAGTGAAAAATATCAGAGAATCTATTTACTATTTGGTAGGCAGAGTTCATTCATTTTTCACATACATAATGACATTTCCAAGATTACTACAGGTAGGCAAATTTTGTAATTTTTACAATAATTACAGGGTCATTTTCTGACTCAACTTTTCATATGATTCATGAATACTATCAAAACTTTATAATCATTTCTAATATTGAATTGTAATAAAGAGACACACCAGGTCATGAAAGTATTATGTAGATTATAGTAAAGGAAAGTAATAGATAATAAGAGTTGGGTCATAAAAATCAAATGTGAAAATTCTTTGGTATCCTCAATACCTTTATCATGATCATGAACTATTTCATTGACTGGTACAAATGAGGTAAAAATGTTGCCAGGACCATTTGCCTTTCTCTCAAAGTTAATATAATTTATTGATATATAAATTCATTTTGAAAACATGAAGTCTATGTAGGTGATGTCTTTGAAACTCAGCTGACAGAATTTTCTAACATGAGTCATGCAATGTTTACTTCTTCTGAACACTGACGCGAACGTCCCTTGGGATTACATGTAGACTACAGGCAAACACCTTAAGATAAACTAAAGTTTCTCCACAACTGCATGTCCTTTCATTTGCCTTAATCTATCTTTTGCTGAAGTCTAACTGCTTCCTTGTTCTTTTTTCCACACATACTGTGCATTTCTTTGAACATGTCTCAAACTTTTGCATATTTTCATGCCAACACACACACACACACACACACACACACACACACACACACACGCACGCACGCACGCACACGCATGCACACACACACACACATTTCCCCACGTCTCCCTCCTCTGTTTATTCACCCCTTCTCAAATATTCTTTCTTCCACTCCCCTTTTATACTTTTTCCTCTGTTCATCTACACACTGATGCCATCTCTAACTCTGGGGGTGTTTTACCTACATCTTCCACTGTCTTGTTATTACATATCACCACATTGAATATTTATCAATGGAAGGCTGTCATTTCCTAGTGCAATTTGAAATCTGTGAGGGCAGGTATTTTTGTTTCTCTTTTTAATCGCTGTACCTCAGTGCCTTGGGTGTATAGGATTCTCAGATAAAAAAATGATTTGCTGCCTAGCTTTATAGCAAAAGGAATTCATTAAAGGTTCATGGAATATCAAGATGATTCTGTAGTTGAATGAAGGCTCTTGATTTTCCCCTCTAGACACCAGAATCTACACATTACATAAATGGTGGTGCTTGTGAAGGTATAGTCAAGCACATTGCTCCTTGATTCTTCCTCATCACAAACATAGCTATCACATCCCCATTAATATACTCAACGTCGGCAAAATGTTAGCATTTCTTTGATCTCTTACTGGAATAAATATTGCCATTGATATTATTTTGGACACTCTGTTTTCCCAGTTAAGGACTGAAATAAATTACTACTTAAAATGCTATATCATAGTACTTTGGTGCAAATTTTCTGAAATTAACTCTAGGGTTTTTGTCTTTTTCTTTTAGTCTAACAACTAGCTAAGTGGTAATATGGATCTATTCCACAAGATTGATTCAAAACAAAAATGAAAAATTCTTCACACAAGGTAACATTGTTAGGTTGTAATAGAAACACAAATTCTATTCATTTTCCATCATATTTTCTTTTCCACATTTAATAGAGGAAATGAAAATGCGTCTAGGACTAATTGCATAAACTGAGGATAAAAAAGCAGAAGTGTGACTAAACTGGTCTTGGGAAAAGGCCCAGCTAGCAACTACTTTAGTTTTATTCCTCTTGTTAGCTCAATATGACAACTCTTGTACAGGAAAAATCTTTCTTTAGAAGACATCAAGAAAATATCATAATATTGACTATTTTACATAACACGGTAAAACAAATCTCTACATTAGTTGATTGCCATTATTTTTTAAGTTAAAATACTTTGTGGGCATGGATTTTCTCTTTTATTTTTATTTTGCAGCATTTGAGATTGAATCTAAAAACTTTTGGACCTCTATCCTCATATGCTCCTCTTTTATTCTGAGATAGCCTCTTACTCAGTTGTATATATTGGGCTTAAACTCACCACTGTATTGTAGGCAGGCCTTGAACTTGAAATCCTTCTGCCTTAGTCTCCAAATAGCTGGGGATTACAGGTTCTAGGCCACCATTATGAGTGGAACTTTCTAGTAAGGACTTTGAGGTGTCTGCATTTCTATTGTTACAGAAGCACAGATTTGGTTGGTACACAAGCCCCAGTCTCCTCACTGCAGATGAGTGGTCATGTGGCTAACAGGAAGAGGAAGTAAAGCTAATGTTTGATATTCTTATTTGAGCCTCTGTGCACAGCAAAGAGACCTCCTAACTAACTCAATGGATGCTACCAGAAATTCATGTGAAGAAAATAGTGTTGGTTTTTCAATGCCAGGGTTCTGAAGAATTTTCACCTGAAAGGTGACAGCTATGGAATATTTGGGATCATGAGAGTTAAGGATTGAATTTGCACTTTTATTTGTTAGCTCTCAAAATTAAACATTCTCTCTTTCCCAATTAAAGTTAGCACATTAATTCAGTAGTCAGCAAATCATAGGGTAGGTTATATCAAGCTCTCTTTTATGTGACAGATGACCACCTTAATGTTTAGGAGTTAGCACTTGTTTATTATTTATTCTTGCTAAAAAATCTCATTTTTGCAATTTTATTTACTTGACAAAGTGAGTCTAATACTGTTTTCCACTTGCTGTGCTTTCCAGTGTAGCATAAAGACAACCAAGGAGTAATAATATAATGACATAAATTTCTGCACCCTTTTTTTTCAAAGTTTTGATTGGTGAACTGAAGGCCATTATCTGCAAAGAAAATGGAGGAAAGGTTTCCCCAACGTAAGTGTTACAGGTTTGAAAGGAAATGTATCCTGGCAGTCAGGAGTCAAGGAATACCACAAAGCCACACTGCATAACAAACCTCACACAAGAAATTTATTAAGAGAGACCCAAGAAGGTGGCTGCTTCTGCTTAGGTCAGATGTAGCAAAGAACTGAGCAGGAGGGAGGCTTTTGTAGGATTTCTTGTGAGGGGAGGGGAATGGAGATTTTCAGGGTGGCCTTGGAAAGGAGGGATTTTGTGGCCTGATCTTGGGCTTTCTTTTTTCCCCTGTAGGTCAGGGCCTGGCCACTCTCCTGCCTTGAGGAACGAGGCCTAACTGTCAGCAGTCTGGGAGAGGCAGGGTGACTAATCATTAACACCCAGAGGGGCTTACACCACTGGCAGTATAGTAGCTATCATACAAATCAAAATATTGATCAACACAGTGATACTTCACTATATAGACTATTTTCTAAAAATATCTGTAAAATGCCACATTCATGGTTCTAGAAAAAAATCTTAGTCTTGGCTAAAGTACACTAGAAACAAAAATATAATTGTGTGTATATGTGCACATATCCAGAGGAGGAAATGTTACATGTGTGTCCATATGAATGTGGAGCCAGAGGTTGGCACTGTGTGTCTTCCTCATTTACTGTCCACCTTAACATTTTTAAGATTTTTTTTAAAACCTTTTTATTTTATGTGTATGTGTGAGGGTCTACATGTATGTATGTTCACAGAGGCCAGAGAAGGGTGTTTGTTCCTCCTGGAACTAGAGTTACAGATGGCTGTAAGCCTCTTGGTGTGGGTGCTAGGAACCAAGCCCTGGTCCTCTGCAAGAAGAGTAAGTGGTCTTAAAAAGCTGAGTCACCTCTTCAGTGCCATGCACCTTAAATTTCTTGATATAATGTCTCTTGCTGAGCTGGAACTCAGCTAAATAGGTAAGATGGCTGGTCAGGAAGCCCTAAAGATCTACCTGATCCCCCAATACTGAGATTATACTCAGGTGCCACCAAACCCATCTTTTCTTAAAGTGTGTATTCTGTCCGTTGTTTACATGACAAACACTTTACTGACTGAGCTGCTTCCACATCTCCCAAAATATTAGTTATCAACTTGGATCTGATGAATTCTCTGCATGACCAGGATGGAGTATAGATCTGATAGCAAAACATTTGGTTAGGGAGTGAATGCCTATATTATATAGAGAGATCTAAACTCCTTTTCAAAGTAAACTTTATTTTCTTCTCTCTAGGAAATAGTCTAAAATATGCTTTAGTTAATCCATGGATTAGCTAATATATATAATATATCACATATATGATATGTATATATATATATATATAGAGAGAGAGAGAGGTGGGGGAGGGGAAGAAGGGCCAGTGTTTGAATATGTATATGCTTTTCTTCTTTCCTTCCTTCAACATTACTGGAAAGCAAACTAGATACCTTGGTAATGAGTAGAATGCTCCAACACACATGGGCAGAGAACCCCTGGGTAGGTGTTTCACTCACCATCTCATTTCCTCAGAGATCAGTAGATTCATGTTTCTATGTTCAGGCTCCCTTTGGCTCAGCCATTTCTTTGCTTTATCTTTGTATTACCAAGGTAACTAACCGTTCTGCTGATTTGAGCCAAAAAGATCTGTGTGTGAGTCTTCTAGTTTAATTGTTAACATTTTATGTTAAGTTAAAATGTGCACTGAATTTCACTTACAGGCAGATGTTCTAACAAAATAAACCTGAGTGCTGAGAAGCTTAGTCCTCAGTTATTATAATTATTACTGTGATTGTTTGTGGTAGAAGCTGAAATCATATTGTGTTGTTATTAATTACAATTTAAGACATATCAAAATACTAGTATGAATAAGCTATGCAACCTCATACTGAGGGATAATACATTATGACAAGTGCGTATCCTGCCTCAAATTTAGACAAACCTATAAATCTGATTCTGTGCTCCATTGAAAGGGAGGATGATGGAGAAACACCTCTGTCATCTATGTGTGATTTCTTATGTATCAGCCATTGTACATACAGCCTCATTGAACCTCCACAGTAACTGTAAGAGGGGACTATTGTTATCTTATTAGTTCAAGGAACCAAGGCTAAGTGATATCCCAGCGACGAACTATTGGACAGGCCCGGAGTTTGTGCCTAGGTGTTCTATTTCCCTAGGGGACAGAGTGGAGTATACAGCTAAGGGGAACATCACAGCCTTTATGGACATAGTTTCTAAGACATCTCATGACAGATTGATTTTAACACAGTAAACCTACCCATACTGCAGTATGGAGTTAATTTCTTCCTTCTACCTCCAGATTTTTTCCAATGAGGTAGGCTTTTTATTTCAACTTTTTTTTTTACAAACATCAAAGATATTGCTTTCTAATGTGAAGCTGACAAGTAAATTAGATACTTAGACAGTTGAATCTATAATAAAGCTGTTTTTAATACTACATTTAAATAATATGTTTTTTGTTTTGTTTTGTTTTGTTTTGTTTTGTTGTTGTTCTTTGTTTTTCAACACAAGATTTCCTTGTGTATTCCTGGAATTTGCTCTATAGACCAGGCTGGTCTTTAACTCAGAGATCCACCTGCCTCTGTCTCTGGAGTGCTGGGTTTAAAGGTGTGCACCTCCACTGCCCAGCAATATGTTTCTGATTTAAAGTTGTATTTTCCCAGTTAAAAATGGTAGTTTGTTAACAGGTTGAACACATTCCTAAAGTTAATCTCTTAAATTTCTTCATTTATTTGTTTTTGATTATTGGACTGGTTTTGTTTTCACCACTGAGTAGATAATATTATAGAATATGTTTTATAATGATAAGGTATGAGAGCAAGCTAAGTAAAATGTAAAGTTTGAAACTCTGTCTGTCTCTCTTTCTATCCCCCTTTCCCTCCCTCCATCCCCCTCTCTCTTTCTCTCTCTTTTTCTCACTCCTCTCAAACACATATTAAACTTCTCAGTTCTAGGACCACTCTACACTTTGGGGTCACTAAAAGAGCAGCTAACCATTTGACACAGTGTTTGGATTCTCACCCCCACACAACAGACCCTCATTACTTAACTGTTAATCATTGCCAAAGGAGCAAGTCCCCTGACGGCTCTCAAGCCCCCATCCCCCAAGTAGATTTTTCCACACTTGGTATCAAATTGCAACTCAGCCACAACACAAGGACTGGTCAGTTTCACTGCACGTCAGCAAAATTTGTTTTTTGTTTTTTCGTTTTCAACTTGGACTTAAATGTGTTCTTAAACTATTTTCTACATCAGTCAGAAGCGTCGAGTTTGAAACTTGTTCTCACAAACCTATCACATTAGATACAAAACACTCGAAGCCCAGCTTTGAATCTAAATTCCGTTCCAATGAGCTCCAATTGCCAATGGAAAGGTTTTATGCAGGTCCTTTTTTAAAATTGTTGTTGTTGGAAATCATCCCATCCATTATTTAGGTATTAGGCTAATGATATACTTATCCATTAAAGGAAAACTTTATACTAGCTATAGTCATTTTGCTTACTGAGAGTTGGCTGATGCTGCTGTCCATCATCCCAGCAGGTTCACTAAAATTGTGGGCTATGCTGACAATGTGGAAACATTTAAGAAGTAAGCAGGTAAAATTCAATATAACCATTCTCATGTCTGATGGTAGTATTTGTGGAATATTTTTCTTATGTTCATTTTCTAAAACCTTAGTCTTAATTAGTCTCTCTAGCAACACTGTGAAGGCCAAAGGCAATTATGCTATTAGAATCCTTCATTTATTAGATTAAAGAAAGTATTCCTTCCTGCCTTCTTGGTCTTCAGTGTATTTCCTTATTTTTGTTTTGTAGTATTAAACATATTTAAAATGACATGATACTAATATCTTAAATTGGGTATCACTCACCAAACTACCTTGAACTTTTTATTCATTTTGTGGGATATCAATAACTTAAGGATAAGAACAAAGATTTTTTTTTTTAGATTTATTTATTATGCATACAGAAGAGGGTGCCAGATCTCATTACAGATGGCTGTGAGCCACCATGTGGGTGCTGGGAATTGTATTCAGGACCTCTGGAAGAGCAGTTGGTGCTCTTAACCTCTGAGCCATCTCTCCAGCCCAAGAAAAAAGATTGTTTCTGCCTATGCACAATGGTGTGACCAGAAGCTGTGCTTCTACTGAACCTCACCAGTGGTTCATTGTGGCATCAATCAAAACCCAATTTCTGATCCCAGAAGAATAGAATGTGTTTACTATTAGTCAATAGATTAACAGCCAAATGCAAAAGGAACACAAGAGTAAGACTATTATCATGTGCACTGATGAAGTAAGTAATAGCGCATAACTCTAGTCCATTTAGAGCTTAAAGGGATTATCACTGCAACTCACATGAATTTGTGATACCAAATGAAGTCTGATGATTTTATTTGATCATCCCTTGTACAAAATTACTAGGACAAGTAATGTTATATTTAGTGATATCACTATGTAATTTGAAGACAGTTGTTGGTCAAAAAATGAGGGGGTGTCTTATTTCAGGAAGACAACTCAACGTAGTGAATTAAAAAAAGAACAATTTTCAAGAATCATAATAAATAAAAAGTGTTTTTACTTATATCTTAATTCCCACACTGTTAAGTGTGTTGGGGCATCAATAGATGATATGTTGCATATTCATTTCCCACAACACATTAACTTTTTACACAATGTTGTAATATAAAATTTAAAGGCAAAGATTTGAAATAAATGTATAAAGCCTAAATAGTATGATTTTGTGTCACATGAAGTAAAATACTATTTCTGAGGAAGTTCTGTGGGGATGCCACTGTCACTTACCAAGAACCCCTTTCTTCTTTTGTTGAAAAATAATTTCTTAGAAGGTGATCAGCATCTAAACTCAAGTGGTCCTGAATATAGCCAAGAATGTCTCACATCAGGAAGTCCACCAGAATGAAGACGGGTAAAGATACCAACCCTTCCTGTCCTACCATTATTACATCTCACAAGTATAGACCACTGTCCACACATTCTGAACAGGTGCAGATGTAACCAACCGTCTTATTACATAAGAAACACAGAACCACTGCAAAGAAGAAAGCCAAGAGGTCAGAGCTAAGAGCTAAAACCTTACCCTTCCTTCTGTGATGGTCCCGCCTCTCCGAAAACAGAGCTACTTCCTGTATTAAAGTCTTTATAAAGACTTTTGGTTCTGTCTTCTCATTGGTTGTAAACCCAACCACATGACCGCCTTGTCATTGCCTGTCTGTACAGACCTCCAGGTCTTCTATGGTTGGTATTGAGATTAAAGGCATGTGTGTCCAATGCTGGCTGTATCCCTGAACACACAGAGACCTACCTAGCTCTGCCTACCAAGTGCTGGGATTAAAGGCGTGCACCACCAGTGCCCAGCTTTCCTATGGCTTGCTAATAGCTCTGACCCCCAGGCAACTTTATTTATTAACATACAAATAACATTTTAGTACAAATAAAATATTACCACAAACAGGTCATTACTTGTATGTCTCTATCATCAAATGCAGTTACCTAGAAACTAATGTGAATACAATTGTACATATGTGTAAACATGAGTCCACATAAATATATATGTGTGTAGATACATGTCTGTAAGATATACATGTATACTATATATATAGTATACATATATAGTATTGTTAATTTCAATGGACCAAAGTAGCTTCTTGAATGAATAATATTTAGAATTTGCATATTTTTCAGGATTCAGAGCAAACTCACTTTTTAGCCATTTTCAGGGATTTTCCCCCAGGTCCATGCCTCATTTTTTTCCTGAACACTAAGGCTGAAGGAAATCCAGCCTTACCCACAGAACATTGGTGGATTGTTCAAAGTGATGTGATTATTTTTCTTTTATTTGGTTACTGAGAGCAATTCTACAAATATAATGAGCACAGGAAATAATGTTCAGCACTGGAAATTATTTTTACAGTTATAATAATGTAGGAACATTAGATTTTTTTAAAAATCAGGACAATGTTTAGAATATGTATATGTATATACTAGTAAGATGATATTATATAGAGGTTATAATTCTTAATTTTCTCTTCCACTTTTTCTGAAAACATCTTTTTTACATATGTATGCAATGTATCATTTTTCCAATAATTTTTATTCTCAATGTTTTAAATCATATTTCAAATAAGGCTTTGTCTTAATTATTTGCTCAATAGAAGTATGAAAAGGTCAAAGAAATGGCTTATCTGTGTATTCATTCACTGTTGACTGATATTTTTCTGGAATATATTATAACTTGTCTTTTAGGAAAAGGCAACTAGCAAAAGATCTGAAATTGACTAAGTATGTTTGTCTTATATATTATTTATAGCTAATATGTAACTGATATATTCATCTGAATTAAACAACTAAGACACTGTAACCAGAAGCTTTTCTGTATTCTGTCCAGTCCTACAGCAGCTTATAAAAAAATCACTTAGAGGCTTAATATTAATTTCAAACTGTTTGGTCTATGGCTCGGGCTTCTGGCTAGCTAGCTATTACATCTTAAATTAATTCATTTCTATTAATCTATGTATTACCACGTGGCCAGTGCCTTTACCTGTGTTCTATTACATCTCTATCTCCTTGGGTGATTCTCAATGTTTCCCTGACTCCACCTTTTTTCTCCCTGTATCTCTCTTGGATTTCCTGCCTGGCTATATCCTGTGTTGCCATAGGCCTAAAGCACCTTTAGATTAACCAATAGTAGCAACACATTCACAACATACAGGAAAACCATTCCATAGCAGGACACCACTGTCATCTCTTGTGTCCTACAAAAAAATAGAGAGGAAAAATAGTATATTGTTAATTATGAGATGGATCATCTTTAAGAAAAAGGTATTTTTGTTTCAATGTTGAACACTACATGATCAAGACAGTCCAATGTATTATCAGCCACAATTCCATAGTGTAGACAAAAACACTAAGTTATTTTTTTGTGTGTTGAATCATCGTGCAAATAGAGGCTAGGGAGATGGCTAAACAGTAACGGCCTGTACTTACTACTCTTGCGAAGGACCAGGATTCAGTTCGTAGAATTGAATTCCACAACCACTAGTAACTACAGCACCAGGGTATCTGATGGCTTTCCTGGCCTCTTCATGCAATGCGTTCAGGGTCACAAACATTCACTAGGGCATACACAAATACATTTCACTTAAAACAAAAATGATTTCTTTAAAATCACAAGCAAGCAAGCAAGCAAAAATAAAAAAACTGAAAACTAGTAACATAAGTCATAATATTATCTTTAAATATCCATATCATCTGTTTCTTTGAGTTAACGATAAAAAGCAAGCAAGTTTTGATTTTTTTTAAAAATAAATTATATACTAGAGTATTTTTTAAAGGTAATGTATAGAAATTTTTTAGCTCATAAAGCTTTCACTTGCCACATTTTAATTTACCTTAAAAAATATGTGTAATTCTTTCTCCCTTCTCTCTTCCTGATGTCTTGTCTCCCTGTCTCTCTGTTTCTCTGTCTCTGTTTCTTTCTCTACCTCTTCCTCTCTGTGTGTGTATGTGTTTGTGTTTGTGTGTGTGTGTGTGTGTGTTTGTGTGTGTGTGTGTGTGTGTGTGTAGTGGCATTTGAATTCAATCATAAAGTAGTTATTCCCATAATACTCATGACACTGTTGCACCTGCAGATTTGCCTTGCCAGGACAGTAGTTATTGTACCTTTCAGTGTTCAAAGATGGATATTGCTGAATATTTTTCTCCCCTTGTAGCAGAAATAGAACCTTCAGATACTATGACAGCTAGCCAGTAGGGATAAAGCTTCCAGTCAGTATTAGCTTGATTTTTCTATGTCCTATGACTCAAGTATGTGGTGTCTTTAGCAATAGTATATTGCCACCAAGTTCTTGACAGCAGTAGTCTGTAATATTTTGGGGGAACATCAGTTGGACCCCACTGACCAACAACTTAGAAAGAAGTGATCCATACTTGTCATGAGGCTTTTTTTTGATAGAACATGGCGATGCTTGGAGAAGGATTATCCCTACACCCATCATAGGGAGACTCCATACAAATTCATTTTATATGTGTATATGTAAACATTTCAGGCAGATTCAACAGTAGTAGATGCCTATATAGCATCTTCAAAGGTTTTTAGCGCTAGTTATCCACCCCTATACTCATCCTTTATCCTGTTTTCCCATCCCCTCCCTATTTAACTTTTTCTTTGCAATTATTTACGATAAAGATCATAAAATAAGCTCTTCTCATTCTGAATAAAAATATCCAAAAAACTCCTCTATTTTATCTTCTCTATTTCTCTAGAACTAAGCAAAGGTTCTCTGGAACCTACATGAGATTCTGCTTACAATGAAGTCCAATTAAAAAGACACCTGGAACTCTCCAGATGTGTCCTCTTCTACTTCGTGTCCTCTTCCTAAAGCTCTTTGTCTTGCAACTGTTTAAGGATCAGCATCAAAGATCACACCCAGAGTTCCCTGTGCATTCTGCTCTGTCAATTCATGTGACTCTTTGGTCTGCTCACATCATAATTTGCCTGTGACTGTACTTCTTGTACCACGTGCAGGAAAGGGAAATAAAGCCTATAATTAGTTTGCCACCACAAAGAAAAATATTAATCAAATTGTAAAGGCTGGGAAGATAGCTCAACCAGTGAAATTCTTGGGTCAAGCGCAAGGAATCCATGTTAAAAATAAAAATACCAAGCATGACGTTATGGCAGGAAGATTCCTGGAACTCACTGACCAGACTACTCGGTAAACTCAAGGCCAAAGGTGACAGGGAGGGGAAGAAGAAGAGGAGGAGGAGGAGGAGAAAGAGAAAGGAGGAGGAGAAGGAGGAGAAGGAGGAAGAGGAGGAGGAGAAGGAGGAGGAGGAGGAAGAGGAGGAGGAAGAGGAAGAGGAGGAGGAGGAGGAGGAGGAGGAGGAGGAGGAGGAGGAGGAGGAGGAGGAGGAGGAGGAGGAGAAAAGCAAGCAAGCCAGATAGCAGTACCTGAGGTTTCCTGAGGCTGACTTCTGGCCTCCACATGCATGCTGCATGGTCATGCACATGTGTATCCTACCACATATACATATATGCACACACTAACACACATAAACAGAATGTTAAATTCCTGATGGAAAATTGAAATCTTTGAACAGAATTAATTTGTGTGGTAATATAATTTAAATATAAAATAAGGAAGAAGTGAAACCCAATCCAGTTTTTTTAGATCTACCTGGAAAAGAAATAATCGTAGCCTCTGATCACCAAAAGGGAATTTTGAAGACCCAATGATAATTATGGTAGCATTAAGCTGGATTTCATATATTGGTGAGGTCATTTGATCATTAGACAATGTAGGAGATAAATGTTACTATTAATTTTATAATGTGTATGAAAATGAAGGCTTAACCATTGTGACTGGTTTCTTCTCAGAGGCTAATTAGTTATTGTCAATGCTTAGAGATGGGCCACGTGTTCTTCCAACTTCAGATCAAAATTCTATTCTACTTTTGTTCATTAGAGATTATGACATACGATGTAAGACTAAGGTGTACCCAAATTTTCCTTAATGTAGGAGATCAATTTTTCCCCATTCTCATCGCTATTAAATGCTTTTATATTCATTATCTCATTGATGAGAGCACTCTTATGAATAAGAAGGTCTATTTCATTAAGGAGAAAACAGAGGGTCAGAAAGTTAAACTGTTTTGATGAAGCTCAAATAGTAGAAATAGAAATATGAATTTATCTTCAGCTTCTCATTTTAAACTCAGAAACTGATTTATAAAGACAAAATTGCCCACTCATGAAGGCTCACATCACCCAAGAACATCTCTGATTTTGAGTTTTAATGATAGCTGGGCATTCTTTTCTTCCAAGGGCAGAGTTAATTCCTCCCTTAGCAGTTCTACTGGTAAACTCTTAACCAAGCCATGCCTGTCCCTTAATATGTGCCCTCAGAGATGCACATAATTTTTCCAAGTGTTTTATAATGTTGATGCAATCAATAGTTAAATCTTTGTTCCGTAGTGACTTAAACACAAATGTGAAGTAATTGGACTGAACCAACAACACTTGCTTAGTCAGCACTTTTAACTCCCTTTTTATAGACGTTGTGTAGAGGATGAAAATCTGCTCATCCCTTTGAGGATTTATGCTATGTAATAGAGATGGCTGGAAGCCACCGAAACAAAACATTCTGTGTATCCTCAAGGCAGAATAAGAATGTAAGTTCACTTTAAGCATGACACCCCTGTGAAGCTGCTGCCATGCTTTTTTGGTTATTAATCTCCATGTGCATGCTTATTTTGTGCAATATGTTAGATAGCAGTAGCTTTTCATTTAGCAAATTAATTTCTGCCTTAATTCAGTAGGGGATGAAAAAAATATTAAAATCTGCACTTTTGAGATTAAAGAGGTAATGTTTCCAAGACAAATATAATTTTGAAATGTGGAGATATTCTAGTACAAAAATAGGATTCCTTGGTTGAAACAAGCCTTGGATACATGAAACCTTTTCTCAAAAGAAAGAAGAGTAGAATTATTTCTGTGTAGCCAGAGCCCTTTTATCTATAGATTTTTGGAAGCAATAATCCTATAGAAAATAATAATCCTATTGAAGTATTTCCATGTAAGGATCGAAAACAGTGTGAGTTTTAAACTCACTTTAAGGACATTATGAAAAACTCAACAACAAAAAGCATTTTATACATTTGCTTTGAGGTGTTGATGCTGATTTAGAGTTGACAGAGGGTTTCTGGGGGAGGGTCGAGATGTCGGGGAGAGGGGAGCCGTTATTAAATTGTATGTCGCTGGTAGTTTCAGCTTCCCAAAGGAATTTTTCAGGGACCTTGTTTCTGGTGCTCACGCAAGTGCCAGACTGCAGTTTCCACATTATAAGTTGCCCTTGTTTTTGTTAAAGTTTAAATTATTTTTATTAGCTATTCACCTGGGATGTGAACAAGAGTGAAACTAAGATTTACAGATAAGCAAAACAGCTGTTGAAATTTGCCTGTTTCTTGCCCTTGCTATCACCATGGCTGCCTCCTGCCTTAGCCTGACAAGTATTTCCTTTCCCTCTTTTAATCAGTCTCTCTTTAGCTCAAATAGTTCCATTTTCCACCATGACAAGATTCTGCTTCCGGTGGGTCCAATTGCTAGTTTCTGTGGGGGCAAGGTGACTCTGCCTTCCATGACATTGGCTTCAAAAGTTCAGTAATGAAACCTCTAGTAGTTTGACACAAGGATATAATTTCATTCAAATTGCATCTCAAGTGAGTTTTTCATAGTGAAGAAAAGCCCAATTTTATATTTTAGTGCATCTGTGTGTGTGTGTGTGTGTGTGTGTGTGTGTGTGTGTGTGTGTGTGTGTGTGGTTGGTGTTTGTGCATGTTAGTGGAGGTATAATATATGCATGTATGCATGCAGACACATGAGAAAGCAGGCATGTGCGTGTGGAGCCTGCAGAATGACAGTATGTGGCTTTCCTTGCTTGCTCTCCAACTTTATTTTTTGGAGACAGGGTCTCTTACTAAACTTAGAGCTCATTGACTTATTTAGATTTAATGGCTAATGAGCTTGAAAGATCTGCCTTTCTCTATCCCCCAGCACTGGTATTATAGGCATGAGCTGCCATGACTACCTTTTTTACTTGAGTTCCAGAAACAAGAACTCAGGTTCTCATACATATATGATAGACAGTTTACTGACTGAGCCATCTTCACAGTCATAAAAAAAATCAGTTTGTAAAAATTATATTTTGTTAGAGATCTTTCATTATTCTAAGAAAAATTGCTCATTATAAAAATTTGCAAGATGTATAATATATCTGATTGAAAAAAACGGAATAGTATACTATAGAAAGGTAGCAATAATGTTGCCATAATTTTTGGTGTGTTTAGAACATATGTATGTCCATATATACATATATTTATTATATGTATTCTGTTATTATCTTTGGTATTATCATACTTTTTATATAACATGAACAATTTATTTGGTCTCTGTTTTTATTCCATAAATGAATTTAATTTCATGTGTTCTATTATGAAACAATTTAAAAGTTATACTTATATATTTTTGTGATCAATGTTAAAATAATATTTTAATAGAAAGAATTTTATTTTTTTACACTATTAGAAATGTAACTTACTGGTTACTGATAATGAATGTTAAACATGAGTAACCTTTGGTTGATGGGAATATTTGTGTTATAGCTGGAAGCATTCCATACCAATAAAAACTATTAAGCTCTTTTTCTGTCTCTTTATGTGTGTGGCAGTTATCCTTTTCTATTGGAACACCACATATTCCTTGCTATAAACACTCTGTCCCTTCTATCAAAGCTACAGATGGAAGTTCTCTGTCTTATAAAAGCATTAACACATCACAGAGAAACCTATCTCTAAGCCAAAAGAAAAAAAAAAAACATAGAGAGGGCAGTGCTTATGGCCAGCCTCTCTTTAGGGGGAAATATAATAAAGATGCCATATAGACTGGTTTCATATAATTTTGAAATGGTATCAAAGCCCAGATGACTCTATGAAGAAAGATCTCTGGTTCATCCCACAGAATCTTGCATGTAAGCAGTGCCATGGCCCTGGGAAGAGTGGTCTTCAGAGAAACAGCTTTAAGGCTATGCTCAACCTGCTCCTTCTGAGGGTGTGTGAACAAGCTGTGGAGATGGCTCAGTGTTTAAGAGCATTTGCTGTTCTTTTTATCTATCTATCTATCTATCTATCTATCTATCTATCTATCTATCTATCTATCTATCTATCTATCTATCTATTTTTATTAAGAAAATTTTTCATTCATTTTACACACCAAAGATCCCCCTCTTCCCTCCTCCATCCTCCCAGTTTCCCCCTCCCAACCCAACCCCCACTACTCCTCACAAGGAGGCAAAGCCTCCCAGGGGGAGGCAAAGCCTCCCAGGGGGAGGCACATCCAATAGAGGCAAGTCCAAGCCCTTCACCCTGCCTCAAGGCTGCATGATGTGTCCCATCATAGGTAGTGGGCTCCAAAAAGCCCACTCATGCACCAGGGACGGATTCTGATTCTACCACCAGGGGGGCCCCAAGCAGATCAAGCTATATAACTGTCTTGCCATGCAGAGGGCCTAGTCCAGTCCCATGCAGGCTCCATAGGCATTGATCCAACTTTCATGAGTTCCCACTAGCTTGGTTTGGTCTCTCTGCAGGTTTCTTCATCATGATCCTGATGCACTTGCTCATAGAATCCCTCCCCTCTCTCTCCTACTGGACTCCTGGAGCTCTGCTTGGTGTTTGTTTGTGGATCTCTGCATCTGCTTCTATCAGTCTTTGGAGAAAAGCTCTGTGATGACAGTTAGGGTATTCACCTATTCACCGATCTGATCAATGGTGCAAGCCAGTTCAGTTCAGGTGACTTCCCTACTATTTCTAGTAGTCCAAGCTGGGGTCATCCCTGGGGATCCCTGGCAACTTCTCTAGCACTGGGTTCCTTTCTATCCCCATGATATCTCCCTCCATCATGGTATCTCTCTCATTACTTTCCCATTCCATCCCTGTTCCAGCTCAACCATCCCAACCCCTTATATTCTCATCTCCCACCCCCTACCCTCCATTGCTCATCCCTCACCCCTAGTTCACTCATGGAGATCATATACACAATGAAGTACTACTCAGCTGAGAAAAACAATGACACCATGAAATTTTGCAGGAAAATGGATAGAAGTAGAAAATATCATCCTGAGTGAGGTAACCCAGACTCAGAAGGACAAACATGGTGTGTACCCACTAATAAGTTGATAGCAGAAGTAAAGCAAAGGAGAGCCAGACAACAACCCACAACTCCAGAGAAGCTAGCTAACAAGGAAGGCCCGAAGAGGGTCACATGGATTGCCCTGGGAAGGGGAAATAGATGAGAACTCCATGACTGCACTTGCTGTTCTTCTTCTTCTTCTTTTTTTTTTTTTTTTGGTTGTTTTTTTCGAGACAGGGTTTCTCTGTGTAGCTTTGAGCCTTTCCTGGAGCTCTCTTGGTAGCCCAGGCTGGCCTTGAACTCACAGAGATCCGCTTGGCTCTGCCTCCTGAATGCTGGGATTAAAGGCGTGTGCCACCAACGCCCGCACTTGCTGTTCTTAAGAGGACCTGGATTCAGTTCCCAGAACACACATGGTGGCTCATAACTGCCAGTAGCTGCAGTCCCAGGGAATTATGCCTGTCTCTGCAGGCACCAACTACTCAAGGAGTGTAGACATAAATACAGGCAAAACACTGGTACACATAAAATAAAAATAAATGTTAAAACTTAAGAAAAATGTGGGCTCTGTGTTTCCCAAAACTGACAATTCAGAGATTTTGTTAATGCATTTTAAATATACCTAGATATTTTTAAATATTTTAAACTTTTAGCTTAGAACATTTCTTTTGAGTACTACCTAATAATGCATGATTTAAGAATTAGCTATAAAGGATGAGTACATATATATACTACGGGGTCCCACGATTATATTATATGTTCCTATGTCACTGTAATTTGTCAACTTTCTTAACTCTATTCTTGCTGGTCTTCAAGAACAAAGGAGAGAGAAACAAGGAAGTTCTAATACCTCAGCACATCACATCCTGGAAATAAAACAGGAAAATGTTTACTTCTGTAGTATTGAACAAATGTATTATTTTATGAAAATTGCCTTTATACAAACATTTTGATATTTCCAGAAAATAAATTTAGCAGCTAAACAAAAAGGGGAGAGGAGCAGTCAGCCACATGGAAAAAGATGAGAACCTTAAAGTAGAACCCCTTGACTTCTACGGACAGCATATTCATGATCTTTGATACAGGATTCTTTTGTCCATGTGTGTCTCTGTCATCATCGAGACTGACCTTCTTGCTGGAACTATAAGGTGCAATTATTACTAAACCCACTTGCTGGGGCAAATCAACAAAAGAAAGTTAGCCAAACATTTTTTTCTTGCATTCCTAAAATAGTTTGAGGTAACCTCTTGAGAGCCAATATCTGATTCTTCAGACTATCTTGGGAGAAGAAGAAGGAAGTCGGAATAAAGTCATGCATATTCTGATACAAAAATAAACAAACATGGTTTTTAAAGTGGAAAGAAAAAAGTTGACTGACAAGAACAAACATACCCCTAGAACTATGTGTTTCCTCTTAAAACCTTTAAGGCGACCAGGGATTTTATATCGAGATGTGACAAATTTCTCACAGATGGGAAAAGATATAAAATGCTGCTTTGTAAGCATTCATTTTAACCAGAAAGGATTTTCTCATACAATGACAACACACACTGTGTGGCTAGTTGATAAAGTAAATAGATAGCTACTGAAGAGTACTTCACTGCAGTGTCTGGAGGCCAAAGCCACTACTATAATCTCTATCCAGTTGTAACAAAATCTCTCAGTTTGGGAATGGCCACACAGATAGATTTCATCCATCTGCTTGTGAGATTTCTTATTCTGTTGACATACTCTTGAGACAGGCCACATGAGAACTCACCTAAACAACCTTTCCATCTTGTTCCTTGAACTGGAACTGCCCCCTAATACTTAGGTTTACCGTACCCCAAGTCTCCTGCCTCCTCCTCCCTCTCTCTGCCTTGTTGGAGAATGGCTGACCTTGGCTCTAGCCTACTTTCTTTTGTTTCCTTTCACACACACACACACACACACACACACACACACACACACACACACACACACAGTAGCACCTTATTTTTATCTCCTAGATTTTGGCCAGGCCACAGAACCTCACAAGAAGTTAAACAATATCACAAAGCATTAGGGACAAATAAAGGAAGAAAACATTTTTTTTTTCCTCAAAACCGTTGAGAACAATGGGCTCCATGAGCGGAGTAAATTATGGACACTCCGAGGATTGCTGACTCCCCAAGGTCATTAGGTACCATTTAGAGCAGTCAGCTCAGCTCAACATCAGAGACCATCATCAGTCAATGAGTCCATTGTTGTTCTTCCCCAGAACATATATTAAAGTTTGTTACTGAGTAATTGGGAAAACGATTGCTTTTCATCACTGATAGCAATTAAGAATACATTCCATGTATCCTCATTCTGTGTAGATAGGATGCCACATGGAGGAATTTGACTCACAGGTCTCACTTTGTTTTCAATCACCTACCCCCATCTGAAGAACAAAGTTATCACTAGTGGAGTGTGCCTATAAATATTATATATATTACAATAATGAAGAAGATATCATGAATTTAGGTAGGAAGTCACAAGAAGAGTTGGAGGGGAAGGGGTAGAAGTGATATAAATGCATTGCTAAAGTGTGACGTTATTGAAAAAATTTAACAGAAACTAAGCAAAACAAGGAACATTACACAAGCTAGCACATATCCATATATAGGTTGAGATTAAGGCTATATTCAACCTGCTAAAACCAGATTCTTTTTTTTTTATTAATCTCCCTGCTCCTTTCTCTACACTAAGCCCTCTGTAAAAACTGCCATCTGTGGGCCACGTTGAATCTCCCTATATTAAAATGTTCATGTTCACCATGAGAGTGTTCCCACACTCTCAGGGGCGTTTTTTTTACTTGGACTGAGTTTTACATATGAAACGCACATATGGCAATGTCTTTGGGAAATTCGGTGACTATTACCCTTCCAATGTGCTTATCTGGAGATGACCTCCTGACACCTGGCTAACAGCTCATGAACTTACGTCTCTCACCTTTGTCCTACTGGAAATAGAAGGCTCTGTGTTATTAGACAAGTGCCATTCTGTGTGACAACAATTTAAACTCTCTCTAGGACTAAATGGTTTCCATTTTAAAAAAATGTTACCTCAGGGGCTGGAGAGATGGTTCAGTGATTAAGAGCACTTGCTGCTTTTGTAAAGGTTCTGGGTTTGATTCCTAGCATCCATGTGGTGGCTTAAACCATTTGGAATGCCAGCTCCCGAGATCAGAATCCCTCTTCTGACTTCTCAGGTATCAGCCATTTGGTACACATAAACATGTAGGCAAAACATTCATACACACAAAATAAAATAATTTTGATACATAGTTCAGCTGTTTACCAAGTGTATACTACCTCTATCATAGTATTTATTGCATACACTCCAAGTAATTATCAGATTATTCTAATCTATAATAGAATACAAGCAACCTCATAGCAGGATTTCTCTTTTTCCTTGTGTCCACAATGCTTGGTATTTAACAGTGATATTAACATAATACTGTAGAATGATTACATGAACATTGAATATTTATGCCAGAAAAACAAACCTTTGCTGATTTTAGATTCAATGTCAAGATCACCAAAGTGAAAGAAGTGAAATAGGCAGGCAATTAAAGGATAGAATAGGACAATGGATTGTTGTTTCTTCAAACACAAGTCTTTGCTATTTATTTAGGGAAATAAAAACAGATAAATTTTACAATATATAAATTTTATAAAATTATAAATTTAAATTATATTTATAATTATAAAAAAATTTATAATTATAATTTTATAATTTAATTATAGTAATTATATATTCTATTGTATTATATTTATAATTATAAAAATAATTTAAATTTATAAAATTTATAAATTTATATAATTTATAATTTATAATTTATTAAATTTATAAAAATTTAAATTATATTTATAATTATAAATATAAAAACAATAGAATTCTAGTTAAGATTCTGTTTTGTATCTTCAGCCATATATTTTTATAAATTAGGTATTTGGTGTGTGTGTGTGTGTGTGTGTTGCTAGGAATTCAAAACAGGACTTTATACACCCAGGAGAAATTCTCTGCCATCTGTCTTCATTCCTAGAACTGGATGCATGGCACTTACCTTGAAGTGTTTGTTAAGGGTAAATAAATCAATACACATTAAACCTCAGGTTCAAGAGCAGTTTAATTTAAAAAATGGTTTCCAAAAATCTGAGCATACATTTAAGGGCTTTTATACAAATAGACTCATTTTGTGCATTAAAAGTTCCCAACAACTCCCCCAAGTACAAACACTTCATTTATCCAGTCCAAATCCTAACTCAACACTCTCACTTCCACACATTGAATGTCATTGTGAAAAAGAATAAAATTATCAAGTTTTGGCCTTAAATACAATGTTCAATCTATTTCTTATCTATCTATCGGTAATCTGTCTAATCTCCCAAAGAACTGGAAGAATTTCTGCTCTTCTAGTTAAGTTTAGAGGCCACTTGTCTATCATACTTTGCCAAAAACATTGAAGAGCACCGTTGCTAATAGGACAAACATTTATATAAACTTATACCACATTAAAACTGTAATCTGAGAGTATACAATAATCTTAACTTCCTTCATGGTGTTGCATGTTTGATTGCCCATTTTTTTTATATCATCATGGATACTTGCCAAGAAAATAATATCAATATTTGAAGTCAGTAAACACATAAGATAATAATATGAGAAGTCAGTAAATATGCAAGTATTGATGCAATAACTTTAGGGCAGAAGGAAACTGAGTCCCCCCAAAAATAAGAAATGTACATTCCAATATGATTTTATGTCAACCTATAAGATTCCTTATCATAGAATTCTACTGAATAACTAGTATGAATACCTTGGAAATTTGCTCTGTCTTGAAGTAAGTAAAACTATTGAATTGGTAACCTAGCACACTCCAATATCCCACAGCTTTCTACCTAGTAAAATGTGTAATCCAATAAACTAATGATTCAAAACAGTGATTGTGCTATAAAAAGACAGAATTATCCTTTCATTTACAATGCCTGCATTCCAATGTGGAAAAGAAAATACCTATAAATAATTTTGATTTCTTGTATTTCAAATATTTAAATTCCTGGCCTTCTCACAGTATTTACAGAAATTCTCTACTATTAATTTATCAAATTAGTTACTCAGAGATATGAAGTATTAAGATTAATACCAACTGATTTATTGTTATTAAAATAGTTATTTTAGCCAAACCAAATATTTTAATACTCATAAAATTTCTATTTGCACTTTCTTATTTAAGTTCTATTTGGTTTTTGGAAAAGAATTCTAGAAAGAAATAGAAAACTGGTAGCTAGGACTCCAACACTTCATGTAAAGCCCAAATCCTAAGCATTAACCTCCCTGGCAGGTTACTATTGCATGCACTTAGCAAAGATTTGCCTTTGACTGACTGTATATACACATGTATAGATATGTATATGTCTGGTTAATTTATATGCATGTATATATGTTTAATGTCATATTTATGTGGGGTTTAAGTCTTTACTGAACAGGCTGTGGCAGTGTAAGATTGCAGACAAAAAACTGAACACAGAGACAATAATAAGGAAAAGTGAATGATAGGGAACCTCTTCCTGCTCATGGCTATAAGTGAGCTGTAAACTTGCTGTCATCTTGCAATGTCAAAATGGTCGAAAATGTCAAAAGGCTCAACTCTGTGGATTGTGCTCCCAATGCATGCCCTTTTCCACGTGCTGTGGCACTCACCACAAACTCCGCCACTAGTGTTGGAAATGTCTCTCACCAGGTTCTTAGAAGGCAAGAGTCACTGTTTTTACCCCTCAAAGGTTTTCTTTCCTGAAAAGCTAACTCAATTCTTCACACATAAGTAGGTACTGACGATTACTTTCCTGCACCAAATAAATTCATTGGCAAGTCTTTATTGCTTTATTTGCTTAATTAAATAGTACAATTCCTATAGTTTCTCTCAGGGGAATTTCTAAGCTTCCTCAATTTTAAAGTTTCTAGATTTTTGTCCTGGACATGATTTTATGCCTATGCAGCGACTGGATTTTCTTTCTTATTCATAACTAGACAAGCACACTGGTAAAGCTTAAAAGAACTTCCCACCATCCAATTTTATGATACTTGAGTCTTGTGAAGAACAAAGTCTTAAATTAATCAAAATTTTCCTGACAACAATTGTGAGTTTATATTTTGTTATGAATTATTTCTGCCTTGCTCTGGATGTTGAGAAAACCCACCACTATTTGAAATAACCCATATGTCTCACACCCTTTCCTTATGAAACCTGTGTCCTTGTGAGAAACTAGCAGACTGCTTAACCAATAGTGTATCTGACTGTGTTCCTAGGCAAACATACAGCCCTTTTAGTTTGTGCTCATGCTTTGGGCTAACTGTAAGTAACACACTGAATGTGAATGTATAACCAAGTAAGTGAGTGCATGTCAAATACCTGTGGCTTTCATCAATATAAAGAACACATTCCGTTACAAGCATCCATGATTGTATTCAAGTGTAATCTGATGCCTCAGTTTAAGATAACAAATCCTTTGAGTTGTAAGTTCTCTTCCTGTGTACATTTAAACAGGCTTATAGCTGCAAATAAGAAATTGAAATCATTCTCCAGGCATAGAAAGAGAGAGAAATGAGGGAGGAGAGAGAGAGAGGAGAGAGAGAAAAGAGAGAGAGAGAGAGAGAGAGAGAGAGAGAGAGAGAGAGAGAGAGAGAGAGAGAGAGAGAGAGACTGTAATTGCCAGCCCCAGGCTCTAATTCTTTTCCAGCACAGTCAGCAGCAGCAGACATTTATGAGCTCAGGCTGCAAAGCCCTGGACAGGGATGCATTTAAAATGTGTGTCTGTAGGAAGGAAAATAGCCCTCTGGATCTAAATAAAGTTTCCTCGGTTGGAGTGTTGGGTGAAAACCAAGACTGCAATAAACAGAAGTTATATGTTTTCATCTCTGAACATGAGACTAAAGGGCTGTTTTTAGCTTCAAAGTTGAGGAAATCAGAATGAAAAGGAAGTTTAAAAGAGAAAACTCATAGAAATTATGAACAGCATTCAAACCTTGAGATTTTCAAGTACATTGTGTTAACAGTCACTGTATTTATTCACCATAACCGATTTCCTTTGTCTTTTTATTTCTTTCTTTTATGTTATGGAGGGCATACAGAATCAGCTAGACTGAAATGTTGGAATGTGATGGTGGATGCTACTGACCAAAGCTGAATGTGTCTGTTTAAGTCTTTGCCAGCCCAGCAAAGGACAACTCCAGGGGGATACAGGAGTGGAAGATTGTAAACTGCTAGAAGACTAACAGACTAAGAAAAAAAAAAAAACAATACACACAAGCAAACAAGAGACTCTCAGTTTTTCCCAAATACTATGAATCAAGATATCTGCTGGCATTTTTTAAATTGCTACTCTAAAATACAAATGTAGTTTTCATACTATTATTTCTTCTTTTAAGTTGCATCAAATGATTTTGTCTCTTCACAGTACTCAGGCAGCCTGCTCATCATCCCTCTCTATATATGAGGTGTTTGATGGAAATCATGTTGGCCATGGGGCACGATTCTAGAGAGAAGGATGCTATGCTGAAGTGAATTCCACTTACTAGGAATCACCTTTCCTCTATAGTAGTGGTTCTCAACCTATGGGTCACAACCCCTTTGGGAACCACATCTCAGATATCAGACATATCAGACATATTACTATTCATAACAGTAGCAAAATTACAGTTATGAAGTAGCAACGAAATAATTTTATGGTTGTGGGTCACCATAACATGAGGCACTTTATTAAAGGGTCACAGCATTAGGAGGGTTGAGAATTACTGACCTAGAGGCTTCTCAGTCACAGAATTGAGTATGACTAGTTGGAGATTAAGACATGATTATTTTCTCTGTCAGGCAAACAGAAACTCAGTTCAGGAATCTCAGGAAACAAAGGGCAAATACCTTCAACAACAGGAAGCACCCCACTATCACCTAATCCAAACATTAGCCACTGGAATCAAGAATTGAATACGGTTTTTAATATGCAATTAGATACAACAAATAATTACCATAATTAACTATAATAGAATAATAGAAAACTATGGGGATGTGCACAAAAGGGAACCCACATACATAACATTGCTAGAGGACATGCCAACAAGTCCAGACACCATGATAATCAATATGGAAGTTTGGAAGAAGGAAGAGGAGGAGGAGAAGGAGGGGGAAGAGATGATGATGATGATGATGATGATGATGATGATGATGATGAGGAGGAGGAGGAGGAGGAGGAGGAGGAGGAGGAGGAGGAGGAGGAGGAGAAGAAGAAGAAGAAGAAGAAGAAGAAGAAGAAGAAGAAGAAGAAGAAGAAGAAGAAGAAGAAGAAGAAGGAAGAAGAAGAAGACGACTAAAACCAGATCTCCATATTCCCCAATTATTTGGCCAGAAAAAAAAAAGCGGGGGAGAAACAGGAGAGGGGGTCATGAGAAAACAGAGGTAGGGACCAAGAGGCTTGGATATACTTGGCATACAATATAACTTTAAAATCTTTAAAATTAGCTGGGCAGTGGTTGAGCACACCTTTAATCCCAGCACTCAGGAGGCAGAGCCAGGCGGATCTCTGTGAGTTCGAGGCCAGCCTGGGCTACCAAGTGAGTTCCAGGAAAGGGGCAAAGCTACACAGAGAAACCCTGTCTCAAAAAACCACCACCACCACCACCACCACCACCACCACCACACACACACACACACACATACACACACACACACACACACACACACACACACACACACAACTTTAAAATTAAAAAAAATAAATGTAAACCAAAATAAAATTGCTAGTTTAAAATACAGAAAGCAGAAGCATAGCAGGAAATCAGAATATAACACATAGACCACATAAGATAAAATTGTATAATGTAATTGGAAGCATAGTTGATGAAAAATTAAGCAATATCCACAAAGTACTGAGAATTTTGGTGGCTATTACTATATAGTGATTCAAGCATTTGAAACATATTTCTGTAATGATTACCACACCAAGGAACATTTTAGTTATTTACTAAAAACTGAAGACAAGAACATATTCCCAAAACAGGGTAAACCAGGAGTAACAAAGAGAAAAATATCTTGATTTAAAGGAAAAATAGAAGCCATTATATCTCAAAATGTTAAAAGAGAATAATCCAGACTAGAATCACATGCCCATTTAAATATATCCAAAGTATATTTTCATTTTAAAGATAAAGATAAAATATGCATCCAATAAACAAAACTGAGAACACTGGTCACTAGCTGACATACACGAGAAAGGTTGAAGTGGCCTTTTAGCCAATGTAAGTAAGATTAAAGAAGAAACTGTTTAAAAAAAAAAAACTGAAGAAAGCACAGGAGGAAGCTTATATGAGGGAACATATGGTGGTATTCTATTTGTACTGAAATGTGATTTTAATTGTATGTTAATAAATAAAGTTCCCCGGGGGTCAGAGCTATTAGAGCCATAGAAAGAGCGTGGTGGTGGCGGCGGCGGCGGCGGCGGCGGCGGCGGCGGCGGCGGCGCACGCCTTTAATCCCATAGATCTCTGTGTGTTCAGGGATACAGCCAGCATTGGAGACATACGCCTTTAAGACCTAGAGGGCTGTACTTACAGGCAGTGACGAGGCAGTCATATGTTTGGGTTTACAACCAATGAGAAGGCAGAACAAAAAGACTATTTAAAGATATACACACAGGAAATAGGTCTCTTTCGGGAAGCTAGGAGCACTGCAGGAGGTAAGATTTTAGCTCTGAGCTCTGACCTCCCGGCTTTCTCTTTTGCATTGGTTCTGTGTTTCTTATTTTAATAAGACGGTTGGTTACATCTACAGGAACACAATGGGTCAAACCAGTAACTCGTTCTTACTATAATTACATGTTGGTTTTGTTGGGATTATAAGAGAGGGATTGATTTCAGTATCTGTTTCCAGACAATGTTTTTATTACTATTTTGCATATGAGAGTCAGTAAACGCTCTTCAATGAGATGAACTTCCAATGGAGAGGCAGATGAGATGGTAAACCTTCTGGTTTCCAGGGCTATGTTCATATCAACTGCATTTCAAATCCTTCTTATCAACTTCTGGATAGTCATCAATAGACACAACATATTGCCACTATGATAGAGTCACAGGTACATTCCTGCTAGCACTGGTTTTAAAAAAAAGTTCATTCCATAGCCTTAATCCTTGGTCTAATCTATTTAGCAGAATCTGCACCAATACAAATTACTGATGTCATGAATATACACTTGTTTCCCAAAGAGAGTGTCGATTGATTCTGAGAGACAGAGTACAAGTTAAAGGTAATATTGAGAAGAACTTTAGTAGACACCTGGAGGAGTGTGAATCAAAGTATTAAAACTGGAGGAATCCATTTCTATCATCAATTATGTTATTTCCCTTAATACTAAGGAAATCAGGAAGACTCAGAAAACAGAACTAGCATGCTAGAGGTTAAACCGTTATTTAAGAAGAAGCTGGGTCTTATTTCTGACTAAATGAATTTTCTTTTCCCTGTTACATACACAGTGCTGGTGGCTTTGTTTTATGTGTTTTGAATTTATACAGCTACTGAGAATGATGATAACTCATTGAGGATTTTGTATGGAATAAGATACTCTATGGGGGTACATTCCGTGAATGCTACACTAGAATGTTTCTTGTATATTATTTACCCAAGTACTGCAACATGGTTTTTAAAAGTCCATGGCATTCTATCTTTGCCTAAGCCTTTTTAATCTCACTATGGCACTATGTAAGTAAATAACTTCATTTGATTGATAATATTATCTGAACATCAACACTTAACTGTTAATGTCTGCTTTTCTTAATGGTAAATCACCATTGCTGCATGCTTCTAACAAAGTATACTCATGCCACACATATTGAATAGTTGAATAAATTAGTAACATATGGATTTGTACTTACCCTTCAAAGATAAAAACTTAAGTTCTTTTATATTTCTATAAGTCACACATCACGATTATTCTCCCATCATTAAAAAAAAATCCAAAGAAATATATGTTAATGGTATGATCATCAAACCATGCCTAAAATTTTCTTAGTAAGTTGATTGGTAGGCAAGATAGTCTGAATTATCGCTTAACAAATTACTGACTAGTTGATTTAATTAAAACAAAAATGTCCCATGGAGCGAATCCCACAGACATTATAATAACCAAATAATCAAATTTATTATCACTACTGATGACAGCCCAACACTATGCAGTTCTTGGATTGATACAATATGAGTAACATAGCTATCACTATTGAAAAAGTCTTACTGTAATTATTTAACTTTAATATAATCAACCTTTCAAATTTAACTTCCAGTTTACAGAAAATAAAGAGTTCAGAAAAAATAGTAATTATAGCATAAGGATATAAGACAAAGCCAGAAAACTTGGTTTTTGTAAGTACAACTTGATCTCTTTAAAGATTTAATATTATTGAGAAATAAATACAAAGAAAATTCTATGATAAAAGATATAAAAGCCAAGGAAGAGTCAGAATATTGATGGAATATTCTTGTTCCAAAAAGTGAGGCATCTTATATTTCTGAGACAAGAGAAGGAACTTGAATATTGACTGATTTTTGGATGATTTTAGAGATAGTATTAACTTGGTAGATATGTAAGAATGGTTGGACATCTCTATTCCTGGAAAATGATGCCAGAATATTTGATTGATATTTCAATATTTTTCAGTTTTAAAAAATATTTTAGCAGAGAATTAATTTCAAAAAAAGAAAGAAAAGGACAATGGAGGGATGTCACAGAGGTTAAAAGCTTTCTACTCTTGCAGAAGGTTAGAGTTTGCTTCCAAGCATCCATATGAGGAGTTTCACAACTGCTTTTAACTCCAGTTGCAGGAGGTCTGACTCCCCTTGATCTCTTCCAGCACTTGAGTGTACATGGTGTGCATAAACTAATACACACACACACACACACACACACACACACACACACACACACACTCATAAAAATAAGAAGTAAATCTTTTTAAAGGAAATGCTAAGGAACAATGGGAAGGGGTGATGGAATAGAGGAAGGAAAAAAGAGCCAGAGGTACAAGAACGGGGAAATGCAGAAAACGGGATAGTGATACTGGCTATGAGAGCACATTGTACTTATATATCACTCATAGGGTTTGAATGCTTGAGATGCTTTTTTCCATAATAAAAATTTAAGGAAAATATCATTACAAAACTAAGCCAGGAAAATAACTACTGCTTTTGGAAGGACATTTCCCTGGATGAGGTCCACATGAAGGAAGAGCAGACAAAGATGATGATAGCACAAGCTTTTACTTCGAAGAAAAATCCACAGATGGGAGTCTCGGGTGTAAGAGTCAGAGCCACTATCTGCGGAAAGGCAGGTCCTCGAAGGGCAGAAAGAGGGAATAGGGGAAGGAGACTGGAACATTTCCATTTAGGACAGAGAGCTGGCTATTATTAGGGATAACCCAGGAGTGATGAATTAAGGAATTCAGGCTAACAGATTTACATCTCTGGCTGTTACTGGGGAGTCATGGGGAGGGGAGGGCAAAAATCTTGAGAAACATGTCGCTTTTGTTTTGGAAACCAACTTACTGTAGCTTCAGGAGCTGTCCCAGTTTAACCCAAACGGGGGGAGCTTTACTAACACCCCAGGTATAACGAGAAAGGCTTTATTTATACAATAAGCTAGAAATCAAAATGAAGTTGGTTCCTAAATTAAGTTTTTCAGAGGCACCGAGATAAGACAAACACTGCAGACTACTAGGTCCTGAGCTGAAGCAGACCTCTGGCCCTACCTCAGAGCACTAGGGAAGAGTTGGGGGTGGCGGGGTGTGTGTGTGGCAAACGGTCCTTTAGTCATTTCTGAAACAATCTGAAATCAAATTTCTGAATCAAAATTCAGCATTAATGTAATCATTCCTTTTTTTATTCACAAGCTTTTAGCAGTCCAGAACTGGAATTTTTTTTACAGACAATTGAAGAGGTGTTGTCTAGAGAGATGGGGGGGGGGGGGGGGCGGCGGCGGATAGCATCTTTTCTTGCTATAATTAATGCATTTTTATGGAGTCATTGGAAAATAAATTGTCTCTTATTTTCTTGCTCAATTAGTACTCTCTAAGAAAAGGAATTATCTGACAAATTATAATGCTCTCTTAAAGTCTAGTCACTCATGTAGTGAATATATACATAAGATTTTAAATGATTGACAAAGCTACTTAGTTCTAGGAACTGAGATTTATTATAAATCTTAGCCTTTTATTTTGTTTTTCCAAGGGACACGCTCAGATGATTTTCAGTCCCTAAGGGCCAAATTCAACCATCAGTTATCCATGTATGGCTCCCATTGACTTCAATAACTCGCATTGACTACTATGGATGAAAGCCAAATTCCACTAAGGGTGTGTGTTCATGCAGTTGTATTTGAAGCTAGTGGGGGTCACATATATATCCCAGGGCAGAACTTGGCCCAAGGAGTCTATACTAATCAATTGCTGTCTTAGCATGCAAAACAATGGAAAAAAATATCACCACTACAAAAGGAAACCAAATGTTAATGACAACTCTCTGAAAGGGATCTAGAAAACCCTACTTAAAGAAATACAGAAACATGGCCATGCCATTACTACACTGCAAGAGGCTGCAAACAATTAGAATTCACATTAAATATATGTTGTAATAAATTTTTTCTTAGATAATTCTCACACAGATGTGGTTTGCATCGCTGCTTCGAGCTTTTCCATTTTCTCTATGAGAATGTGAGTCTGATGAGGAGCTATCTTCAGTGTACGCTAATTCTTTTAACTGATATTCATGTTTTTGCATAAACTTTATTGCAATACTTGCTTGCTTTACTGCCGTCTTGTTTTATTTTCCACGAGTTGCACAACTTAGGATCCTCATTAGTGAAATGCATCAAGTACGTAGTAATCACTACAGGAAGGAGAAATACAATGATACAAAATTATTTTTATCTGTATGTGTCAGAGGCCTTCCCCAGGTGGAGACAACCCAAGGATATATTCTTCACTAATTTGTATAAACAGAGATTATGATGAAATTCTTTCTATTATCTTAGCAATTGTTCATCTTTTTTGTCATGTAATTGCCACTAGGCCAAAAGATTCCCCATTGCCAGCACTCCAGGGGCTCTGAGGCTATTCTTCCTGGCCATTAGTATCTCAAAGATAATGCCTATTCTGATGGTGTTATCGCCCTAGATTAGTTTAAGTCTTTCTGTGTTTATCACAGTCTCCTTTCTTTGTGGTCCCCTTCCTCAGGAAGACCTCTGGTTTGACTTTTAGACTTTTAGACTTTACCTGTCTCTTTCAACCTTGGCCCCTAGTAGCTAGGAAATAAACAACTTTAAAAAAAGAAAAAAGAAAGGAATGAGGATGTCGGACGCCCATGTCTGTGTAACCTCATCTCTGGAATGTTGGCTTCTTAACGTCTGGCTACCTTGGTATCCTGAATTACAAGGCCACCCTGAACCAAAACATCTGAATTCTCACTTTGTCCTTGGATTCTTGGGTCAATACTGGGAAACAACAAAGACTTAAGAAGGTAATAGTGAAACCTTGAACCATGTCTGTGGGTTTTCCTTTTTCTTAGACTCTTAGTTCCTCAAATGAGGCTGCCTTGATTGTACTCCTTGAGACAGCCAACTTTTCACGGTATTAGTTTAGAAAACTTTCCAGTTATTTTCAGTGAACAGGTTGACATGAGGTAAGCTACCGCTTCATATATGAAAGCACCTCTTCATCTTTGATCTAATTCTCTACTAATATCCTCACCTCTCCCTCTGTTGAAATAAATATTTATGATTTTGTCTCCCAGAGTCTCCCCATGTCATTCTTTGCTATGTTAACATCTGTTCTTTGACTTGTTCCATAGCTTTCAGTATTGGTTTTAGCTTCATGTATCCTTTACTAACCTTAGTCATGTTGCAGTTCTTGACTATCACCAAGACAAGATGGAAATTGGACATTCTGAGCATGACAGCCCTACACATCTGTGTAGAGCTAAGAACTTATCACACATAATTTACCTTACCACGTGTGATGCGTTCTGATTTAGTGAGTGCCGTTGGAGTTTATTATATCTTGATTTTGCTTTAAATAGTGCTTCTGATCAATCAAGTTGATACTAGTGAATATCAGTTTGTTATCACACAAAAGCCATAAGCTCCCTAGGCTATGTTGCTTATCTGCTTTATTCACAGTTCATGTTCACTTGACTCAGAATTACACTGTGCAAATGAAGATGATTAATAAGTATTTTCAACCCAAGAACACCTTAAAGACAGTCTACAGGCCCTGGCTGGTCTAGTAAAGACAAGTTAGTAACTGCATCAGAGGTATTTACAGTAATGATGAAGTAGCTCTTATGGAAATATATTTGTGAATTATTCATTAGTAATTTATCATTTTGTCACTAAGACCTTGCAAATATCAAAATAATGTGAATTTTGATATTTGTTCTTATAAAATTATTCAGTTTTCTAAACAACATATAGTGAAATACACATATGTGATAGGTTTAATCTATTTGCACTCTTAAAAAAAAGAAAACATTACCACAATCAAGATAATCCCAAACTCCAACTTCCATAAAGTCTCATTGGGCTATGCTGTTCCAAACTTCTCTCTTCCCTCATCCTCTGGTAAAAATTTATTTGATATGCATTCTTACTACAAGTTTAATTTCTCTCAACACAGTATACTTAAGTAACTCAGTATAAATGTTTTGAGGTACATCCATATCATTACACATGTTAATAATCCATCCTTGTTTATTACCAGATGACATTCTATAACATAAAAGTGCCAACAATTTGTTGTATTAGTGAGCATACCATTTCAGATTGGGACAGTCAGAGAAAAAGCTACAGACATTGTAGTTATTGATCATATACTTTTATTACAAAGAGAAGTACAAAAGCAAAATCTTACAGATTTATGTGTAGCTGTTTTTCTTAATGTAAGTTGGATAAGCACTCTCTTCCACCATTGTAGATCCTTATTCACCAATGAAAAGATTTGGTTTACAGTTCCACATACTTTATTTTGTGAAGTTCTTTTCTAACTTCTCTGTATTTATTAATACAGAGAAATTATTTAATGGTTAGTTTAGGGAGGGTATTTACAGAGTCCAGTGTTTAGAGAAACAATAAACTAAATAAAATATTTTCATCATTCCTCTTTTCTCTTTCTTTCATATATATGTGTGTGCTCTCTATATATATCCAAAGTTATTTCAAAATTTGAAAAATATATCTCTTTAAATTCACATTAGGTTAAAAACAATCAATCAAAGCCAGGTGTGGTATCTTATCACTGTAATTCCAACTTCTGAGACGTTGAGACAAAAGGACTGCCGTGAGTTGTGAGTTCTAGGCTCCTCCAGGATACATAGCAAGTGCAAGCTGGCCAGGGTTACATAAGAAACCATATCTTTAAAAGAAAAAAAAACATTAATATCTGCTTTTATCATAGTTTATCAAAACCACATTTTCAAAATAGAGTCTAGGTAAAATCAGGTTAAATAGATCCTTATTTTCCCATTCTGCCTCATCAGTTCTTTCTTTCATTCTTTGTAAAAATTCAATGATTTGTTTTTTAAGTAGTTTTGTCATATCGTGGTTGAAGGTTGTGCTGATACATATAAACACTTTTTTGGCATGCCATTCTTTCTCTGTGAATAATGCCTTCCTGTAAATAAATAAAACAATAGTGATTTATCTCAGGACCAAAAGAAAATCATTGTAACGCATTTTTCAAAGAAGTAATAAAAATTATAAAGACAATAAAACTGAAAAGTAAAAATAAATAAAAAGATAGAAAACTAAGCATTATTAATTACATTTCCTATTTAAAAGACTAAAATAATTAATTTTCTTTAATTTGCAATCAAAGTTGAAAGAATTATCATAAATAACATGAGGAGGTTTTACAGAAAATGGCAAGCATAGCCTTATACCACAAAAGTGAACAGTTCTGAAAGAACAAACAGTTCTTGGCAACTTAAATTAAGCTCACTGCTCAGCAAACACACGAATTCTATTTGCAAATGAGTTCTAGTTTGAGAAATAACAGCTTACAAAAAACACAAAGACTTGATTCCTATTAATAGTTTGCCCTTACTTGTTGTCTCCCATTTTTTTCAAATAAAGCCAACTCTCAAATTAAGATTTCATTCTCACAGTAACCCTCTTGTTCTTTTGTTACATGCCTCCCATGGTTCATGTTTTTCAAATTCCTCATTGACTTTCCATATGAACAATCACATTAAATAATTTGTTTGCAATCTAAGATTTTCAATGAATATCTGTGGCATAAGGATTTCCATGAATAAGTCTGTGTTCCCCAAAATTTTGCCTATGTCTCCAAAACACAGGGCATAACTTTGCAAGGAATTCAAGGAATTCTGAGCCATAAACTGAAACTGTTCTATTTCCTTTTTAATCATCACTTGCCTATCCCTCTTTGCTTAACGCTGACACACATTCGCTATCTTCTGAAGTGTAAATTCAATTCTGAACCACAAATATTTGTGTGTGGATAGCCTATGGCAATGGAAGGAGACAAAAACAGGAACCTATCTCCTGGAACCCTAGATAACTCCTATCAGAGAGTGAACTAGTTAGTATATGACCAACTAATGAAAACACACGGCAAACAGCCGAATCATAACGTTACACTAGCTAGAAGATGCATCCTATAGCCAGAGGTGAAAAATACATAAAAAGAAGTGTAAGCTTAAAAAAAGAAATTAGTGAAATAGGATTAGTCTTCTGTGCTAAAAAAGCATTTTTCTGTGAGGCTAGATGAGTTTTTAAACCTCTAGTGCCTCATTTGTAAGATTAATATAACAGATTTTGAGTAGAACGGATGAGACTATTTGCATTATGCTTGGCATATAGTAAACTGAGATTTTAAACAAAACCATATTTATTGGCAATTTTTTCACAATAAAGTTTATATTCAAAAAGAAAATGTTAAGCGACATATTGGTAGTGTTGCCTTTAAAAAATTGTGCTCACATAGTCAAAAAATTAAACAAAATTTTTATATTTAAATTAAGATAACTTTAATACAGGAATTGTAAAACACAGCAGTTACATTAATAAATAAGGCAGAGGAAACCAAAAGCCTTAGCCAGAACTTGACCAAAGATTTTCATTTTATGTAGGCAGAGTCAACAGTGAATGAGGCGGTAAGGGCATTGCAAATTGAGTCACAAGGTAGGGGAAGTGTAACACTTACATTCAGATCAAGGAAAGGAATTCCAGGTGGGATACCTCCCAGCTGAGCTTTATCCTAGGTACTGCTTACTAGTAGCCATGTCTCTTACAAGTCAGTTGTCCTTCTTCATTTTGCTCATCACTGTGGCATGGGATTTAAGCCTTACCATTTTAATGACCTTTTCTATTCCTACAATTTTCTCTACCTATACAGGCGCAGAAAGGATGGAAAGTAAGTAAGTAAGTAATAATAATAATGTAAAAACAATAATTTCTGATTTTTTGTTATAGTATAGCTTTATTTATCCTTTAAGAATTTATACAATGCATTTTAATCATATTCACCCCTCCCAGGTCCATCCTCATTTCATACTCATCCAACTATATTTATTATTTTTTCCTCTTTCTATCTCTCATTAGAAAAGAATGGACTTCTAAGAAATAACAACCAAACGTGACAAATTAAAATATGATAAAATAAAGCAAAAACTATTATAATGAGGCCGGACAAGGCAACCCAAGATAAGGAAAAGAGCCCAAGAGCAGTCACAAGAATCAGAGACCAACTCATTTACACACTCAGGATTCCCATAAAAATACTAAAAAAGTTTAAAAAAATATGCAGAGGACCTGGTACTGACCATGTAAGCCCTATGCTTGCTACTTCAGTCTCTATGAGCTCCTATGAGCCTTGCTCAGTTGATTCAGAGGGATTTATTCCCCTGTTGTCCTCCATCTCCTCTATCTCTTACACTCTTTTCTCCTCCACTTCTACATGGTTCCCTGAGATATTATGGGAGGTATTTGATGGCAATATCCCATTTAGAGCTGTGTATTCCAAGGATTCACTCAACACATAATGTCTGTCTGTGGGTCTCTACATATATTCCCATCCTCTACAGGGGAAAGCTTGTCTGATGATGGCTGAGCAAGACACAGATCTATGAGTATAGCAGAATATTATTAGATGTCCTTTTACTGACTTTTTAAAAGACCACTAATATTTGGTTTGACATTAAGTTTCTGGATTATCTAGTTTCTTGCTCTTGGTCACCCAAGCAATGTCAGATATGGGTTCCATTTTGTGAAGTGGGCCAAGTCAAATCAATCATTGGTTGACTATTTGCACAAGTTCTATTTCACCATTGCCTAGGCATATCTTACAGGCAGGGAAAATTGTAAGTAAAAGGTTTTGTGGCTGGGTTGGCTTTTATGTTTCTCTTTTGGTAGCCTGCAGAGTACCTTCCTGCCCCAAAGAGACTAGGACATAGAGGTGAAGGTTCCATGTAGTCACCAACTCAACCTCTCTGTGTTTCAATGAGTTGCATGGGCATTGTGCTTGGCTATGAGCCTCACTGTCAGTTTGTGGAGAGCAACCCATTGTCTTAGCAACAGCCTGAGTTGTTTGGGGATTTCTATGGGAACACTCTGACCGATAACTCAACTGAATGCAACCCAGTCCCACTACTGGAAGCCTCATTTGGTGACAAGAAATGGCTAGTAGGGAGTCTGTATCCCCCATTATTTGAAGAACTCATTAGGATCACCTTCACATAATTAAGGAAGTTTTCACTGCCCTTGGTTTCAATACTATCCCTCAAATGCCCCTCAATTCCAGCTGAATCTTTCCATATTCCTTCCCTTAATCATATCTCCCTTCTTTCTCCTCCACCTGATATTCCCAGTCTTGTCCCCACTTGCCTCCAGTCAACCCATAAATCTATTCTGTTCCCCTCTCCCAGGGAGATCTATGTACTCCCCCAGTTCCTTCCTGTATACCTAACCTCTCTGGGTCTATGGATTGTAGGTTGGTTATCATTTATGTAATGGCTAACATCCACATATAAGTGAATACATACCATATTTATCATTGTGGGTCTGGGTTACCTCACTCAGTATGATTTTTTTTTTTTTGGTTTTTCGAGACAGGGTTTCTCTGTGTAGCTTTGGGCCTTTCCTGGGACTCACTTGATAGCCCAGGCTGGCCTTGAACTCACAGAGATCCTCCTGGCTCTGCCTCCCGAGTGCTGGGATTAAAGGCGTGCGCCACCACTGCCCGGCCATGATGTCATTTTTTAAACAGCTCAGTAATGCTCCACTGTGTAAATGTACAACATTTTCTTTATCCATTCTTCTGTTGAGAAACATCCAGGTTATTTCAGGTTTCTGGCTATAATAATTACAGCAGCAATGAACATGATTGGGCAAGTATCCTTGTGGTAGTATGAGGCATCCTTTGGGTATATGCCTAAGAATGGAATAGCTGGATCTTGAGGAAGATCAATTCCCAACTTTCTGAGGAACCGCCATATTGATTTCCATAGTGGCTATACAAGTTTGCACTTCCACGAGCAATGGGTGTTTCCCTTATTCCACATCCTTGCCAACATGAGCTCTTACTTGTGTTATTGAATTTAGCCATTGTGACAGGTGTAAGATGGTATCTCAAAGTAGTTCTGACTTGTATTTCCATGATGGCTAAGGACATTAAACATTTCTTTGTTTCTCAGATAGGTGAGTTCCCTCTATTGAGAATTCTTTGTTTAGATCTACACTCCACTTTTTAAGTGCAGGTCTAACTAAAGTGAAAAAAGGGGATTTTTTTTTGTTTTTACAGGATAGTCCATTGTTCCCAATATTATCAATGAGTATGGATATATATATATATATATATATATATTGATTCCACTAGACAGATGAGAGGTACGCTAGTAGGTAGACATATGATAGAAAGGTAGATAGATAGATAGATAGATAGATAGATAGATAGACAGATAGATACAGGCAGATAATAGATAGACAGATGATTAGATAGATAGATGATAGACAGATATATAGATAATAGAGATAGATGATAGATAGATAGATAGATAGATAGATAGATAGATAGATAGATAGATAGAGGTAATATTTTAATTGTGCTGAAATGTGATTTTATTTGTACATTAATAAATAAAGTTTGCCTGGATATCAGAGGTCATTAGCGAGCCAGGAACAGAAGTCAGGTGGTGGTAGCCCATGCCCTTAATCTGATCACATGGCAGGCAGAGTCTCTGTGTGGTCAAGGACACAGCCAAGCGTGGTGACATGAACCTTTAATCCCAGTACCGACCGTAGAGACCTGGAGGTCTGTATAGACAAACAGTGACAAGGAAGTCATGTGGTTGGGATTAGAGCCAATGAGAAGGCAGAACAGGAAGGCAATTTTAAAAGAGAAGTCAGACAAGAAGAAACTCTCTCTCTGGGAAAGGACGGTGGCCAGGTGGTAAGATAAGGTAGTCTTGGCTCTTTGCTAGTGCTCTGATCTCTTGGGCTTTTAACTCTGTATTTGGCTCTGTGTTTCTTATTTAATAAGACTGTTTAGAAATTCGTCTATAGATAGATAGATAGATAGATAGATAGATAGATAGATAGATAGATAGATAAGTGATAGATAAAGATAGACATGAGAGATGAAAGATTGATGGTAGATGATAGATTACTTGATTGATTGTGGCTAGATAAAGATAGATAGATATACATACATATAAATAGATGATAGATAGATGATAGGTAGGTAGGTAGATAGATAGATAGATAGATAGATAGATAGATAGATAGATAGATAGATAGATAGAGAAGCAGATAGACAGAAAGTTAGAAAGACAGTTGTGGAAACTCCCATAGTACAGAATATTTTGTTTCTAGAAAACTTGAGATAAAATGTTCTTTTACTCCAATATTGAGTTACTGCAAATATTAAACATCCATTTTTAGTTTTTCAAAATACAAGAAGCAACTAACACTCAAATTCTACTTGAAATACTTCTCATTTTAATCGAAAAAGTAGGAGCCAATCTAGGAGCTTTCAGGATAATTTTATTATAGGCACTGGACACTGTGTAATAAGCCTGCCAATGAACCCAGATCAGGAGGTACAACAACAAAACTGTTTATTTTCCTAATGCTGTTTGTGTACATGAAAAAAAAAAACAAGTTTTTCTGATTATTTAAGTTATGTTACGATGGTGTTTCAGTTTCAAAAAATGAAAATTTAACATGAAGTCATGTTAAATATAATATGGGAAATGGTGGTGGAAAAGCCTCATTATCTGGACTTGGAGACACAGGGAAAATTTCCAGCCTTCTGAATTGAACTCTAAATACTCATGGGAATGTTGAGAAAAAGCACATGTCAGGGAATTGATAGTTACTGGCCATTATGAAAGACAAGAGCACATCGTCAAAGGCTAATAATGAGACAATGAGTAGGGTGTCATGCGTGGAGTGCTTACTCACACACTGGCTGGCATTACAGGTAGAGGGTTCTAAGATCATCGTTTTCTGTACAATAGAATGGCAGCCTTTGTAAAGAAGAGGTATTCTATTTATATATAAGCCTGGTCGAAAGCACTCAGCAGAACCAAACCAGGTTTCCACCCTTATTCATGATTCCATCTCCAGTGCTTTAGGAAATACATTTCTACAGCCTACTATGCATAGTCTATGGTACTTTGTTGTAACAATCTAAGGAAAATGGGGCCCTTTCTTCCTTTGAATTTCTCTACTTGCACAATCCATTTTTTTTTTTTTTTAATCTCTGACATGTTGAGCTAATTCAGACTCTTTCTGTCTTTTTCATTGCAGGAATATCTGAAGTAACTCTCAATGTTCAGGAAACTGCAGCAAAGGCAAATGTTTGAGGAATCATCAATATTGTGACCCTAATCACTTGTGGCATCGACAATTCCGAATAATTTTCCCCCCCGCTGTTTTGAGTAGACAAAGTTTTTCATACCTATCTTTTCTAGTCATTTTTTGAGCCTACTCCTTCTGTGCGATGGTTCATACCATGGAGGGTACACTTGAACACAAGTCAACGGTATGGTTGTAGAATCATCACCTCTGCCTTTTAAAATTCCAGCTTCATTTCACAGCATGATCCAAACTGCTCTAACAACACCTTCACAAATTTACATTCTGCAAGGTCTAACTTGATGCGCTCTGTTGTGGACCGTGAATGTAAAAGTGACTTTACCCTTTATGTTTGAAATCAAAAGTTAGATTGTAGCCAACCTTTCCTATGGAAAAGGCCAGTGGCTAGACAGGTTGTTAAACATAGCTTAGCTTTCTTTAAATAAATCTTTCCTTTTTATAAGTTAGACAAACATAATAAATTTCTACTACATGACTGGCTAAAACCAAAATAGGATTTTATTTTCTAGAAGTAAGCTCAATGGGTTTAATTTAGATAAATGTTGTAAATTGACTTTAATTAGTGTCATTTACAGTATGAAAACATTTTAACAATGTTGAACAGTAAGGTTATTAAACATGTCAAAGAAATATAAACAAAAATATAGTTTGACACAATTTTATAGACCCATATATACACTAAAAGTGTTATATTTCCTTCCAAAATAACTGTGCTACACATGTTCCATGACTGATGAGATTTGAGATCAGCCTCCAAATGTCCCCTTTCAACTGAAAACGGGAAGGTTATATCATTACTTATTTTCAAAACTCAACCTCATGTTACTATCAAACAAAACCAAATTATTAATAGAATGCAGGGCTTTATAAATAAATGAGGGGGAAAGCCCAGAGAAATTAAACAAAATTGCAAAAGTACACAGGCTGCCCTGGGCAATTTTCTTCCAACCTAAAGCATCCTCACTGTGAAACACCAGCAGTCGAGTCAGGGTCATGAAAGCAGACTAACCACTGTAGAAAAAAATTGCCTTCTCCAGAGTGCAGTTGGTTTGAGTGGATTTTTGTTGTTGTTGTTGGTGGTGGTGGTGGTATTTATCAAGAGAGGTTTATTGTTTTGGCCTGAGGTTTTATTCTCTTCTGAAAGTTCATGATGGGTAGCATATTCAGTGATGATAGGGAGGTGATGCCCCTTCTCGATATCTGGCAATTTAGTTTCTATGAATTAGAGATAGCTTTGCCTATGCCATCCCCACATTGAATAAGGACTTAACCTTTTGAACACTATCCTTCTGTTCATCATTATTTAGCAGCACCAGCTAAATAATTACAAATGAGATAATCCATGCATGTTTATCAATCTCTGTGCTTCTGTCATGTGATACTCAAGAATTTTAGAATTAACAGGCTATTTGTTCATTTTTTGTGTGTGGCTCAACAAACGGCAAACTTTCTTTCTCTTGAGACACCTGTATTGACATCCCTGATCTCTCTAGTTCCTGAGGTCCACAGAGTCTCTGTAGAAAAACATTCTCTCTCAAACTGGAATACTTGCTTGCAGAGGAAGGCACATTTTCAGGAGAGCCAAGTGTAAGAAGTAGAACAATGGGTTTGTAAACCTGATAGAATGTTCTGTTTTTCTTTAATATTTTTCCATACACTGTTTTTTTCCTTCCCTCAACTCCTCCTAGATCCTCTCCACCTCCCTACCTAAGCAACTCTATAGTCTCTCTCTCTTTCTCCTTCAAAACCCAAAACAAGAAAACTCCACAAAATGAAAATCAAAACAAAGAAGCAAAAGACCAATAAAAGGAAAAAAGCAAAAACAAAATACAAGCACCACAAAACAAAACAAAGAAAAACACATTAAGTCTGTTTTTTGTTGGTCAACTATTCCTGGAAATGGGCCCTGCCTTATAGTGTGACAGATACACCTAGTGAGGCTCCACTAAAACACTGATTTTCCCTTTACTAGCTGGTATCAATTGCATATACTTTTTTGGTTATGGGTGGGACCCTGTGTCCACTTCCCCTTCTCAGTTCAGGATCGAATCTGGCTTAAACATGTGCAGGTCTTGTGCATGTTGCCACAGTCATTTGTACATCAATCCTGTTGTGTGTAGGAGACACCGTCTCCTTGGAGTCATCCATCATCACCTCTGGCTCTTACAACCTTTTTTTTTTTTTTTTTTTTTTTTTTTCCTTTTCCACATGGATCCTTGAGCCTTGAGAAGAGTTTGAGAAAGGCATCCCATTTCGGACTGAATGCTCCAAAGTTTCTCACTTTCTACACATTGTCCAGTTGTGGGTTTCTGTGTTAATTTCTATCTTCTACAAGAGGAAGCTTCTCTGGTGTGGGTTGAGTGTAGAACAGACCTGTGGTTACAGAAGTATGTCACTAGGAGTCATTTTATTATCATTTATTACTATGCTTCTTTAGCAGAATAATAGTAATAGGTTTTCCCCTAAGCCTGACCTATGTAATCTCAGGTTCTTGGTCACATTAGCTGTGTCACATATGGCTTTCATCTCATGGAGTGGGCCTTACATTTCATCAAAATCTGATTGGTTATGCCCATATTATCTAGGCCATTATAGCACCAGTATATCTTGTAAGCAGGTCACTGTTGCTGATTGCAGGGTTTGTAGCAGAGTGATATTGATGATTAGCTTTCTCCTCCTGTTCTTAGTGGTTTTAGGGGGTCCACCACCCAGCTCCCAAATAAATTCACACATGGAGGCTTATTATTACTTATGAATGCCTGGTCTTAGCTTGGCTTAGTTTTTTTTTTTTTTTTTTTTTTTTTTTTTTTTTTTTTGCCAGCTTTCCTTAACTTAAATGATCCTATCTATCTTTTGCCTCTGGGCTTTTCCCATTCTCTTACTTCTGTAACTCTTACTCTTACTGTGTGGCTTGCTGTTTAGCCAGGTGGCTGGATGGGCCCTGGAGTCCTCCTCCTTCTCTGGCTCCTAGATCCTTTCTTTTTCAGATCTCTCCCTCTATATATTTTCTCTGCCTGCCAGCCCCACCCATCCTTTCTCCTGCCTTGCTATTGACCAGTTCTTCATTAGACCATCCAGTGTTTTAGACAGGCACAGTAACACACCTTCACAGAGTTAAACCAATGCAACATAAACAAAAGCAACACACCTGAAAATAATATTCTACTACATCCTCCAGTGCCTTGCAGCATCATCAACACTAGTCAGTGAGGGCAAAGCTTCTACTTGAGCACGAGCTCAATTTCTTCATGATATGATTTTTTTTTTTTTTTTTACAAAAGCAGTTTCAAAATGAGGTGCCCAGCAAAAGGAAGCAAGGACCAGAGGGCTAGGGTGCAAATGAGACAGCACTCTCTCAGGAGATACCAGGTATTCTTTATGCAGCAGCTATTATCAACAATTAATAATTTCTGGGTATATCAATCACACTGTAGGGCAGGCCTCATATCCAGAAATAGTTGGCCAACACAAAACAGACTCTGTTTTCTTTTGTTCACCTTTTTTAAAATTTTGGTTTTTTTTTGTCTTTTGTTTGTTTGTTTTTTCGAGACAGGGTTTCTCTGTGTAGCTTTGGAGCCTGTCCTGGAACTCACCCTGTAGCCCAGGCTGGCCTTAAACTCATAGAGATCTGCCTGCCTCTGCCTCTGCCTCCTGAGTGCTGGGATTAAAGGTGTGCTCAACCACCACCGAGCTAATTTTGTTTGTCTTATTGATTTGATTTTCTTTTCTTCAGTTTGTCTCTTTATTGTAGCCTTTTGTTGTTTGTTCTTTTCGATGTTGTTTTTAAGAGAAGGAGAAAAAGAGAGAGCATGACATTGGGTTAGTAGGGAGTTGAGATGGATCTGAGAGGAGTTGAAAGGGGAAAGAATGTGATGAAAATATAGTGCATAAGATATTTTGAATAATTTTCCTTTTATAGCTATTTTAATAAAGTAACTAAGTATGTGTTTTTGCAGCTGTAGGTGGTAATACTGTAGGGAATATGGCTACGAGGCAATAATGAGAGGTGTGATGACCTCTGACTTCACTCCTTCATTAGGTCTTGCAGATAAAAAAAAAGAGTTTTAAGAGAGCTTTCTGTTACCATCAGTGAAGAGGGGCGTGGCACAAGGCACCAAAAGAAAGGGCAGTTTCTGAGTCAGCAGCTCTTAAGGAATTTAGAGTAAGCGAGATCCTCCTGTCTCCGCCTCCTTCAGCAAATCCTACTGGTGTGCCCCAGCAGCTGTGTTCATACCAGCATTGTTTGTAATAGCCAAAACCTGGAAACAACCTAGACGCCCTTCAACTGAAGAATGGATAAATAAATTGTGGCACATATACACAATGGAATACTACTCAGCAGAGAAAAACAATGACATCATGAGGTTTGCAGGCAAATGGATGGATCTAGAAAAAATCATCAAGAGTCAGAAAAACAAATATGGTATGTACTCACTCATAGGAGGATACTAGATGTGGAACAAGGATGACTGGACTGCTACTCACATCACCAGGGAGGCTACCTAGAAAACAGGACCCCAAGAGAGACACGGGGATCGCCCAATGATGGAGAAATAGCTGAGATCTACATAAACAACCTGGACATGAGTGGGAGCAATGAAGGGCGAGGGTCGAGGGAAAGAGAGCCTGTGGGAGTAGGAGATCCCAGCTGGATCAAGAACAGAGAGGGAGAACAAGGAATAGGAGACCATGGTAAATGAAGACCACATGAGAAAAGGAAGAAACAAAGTGCTAGAGAGGCCCACAGAAATCCACAAAGATACCCCCACAATAGCCTGCTGGCAATGGTCGAGAGACAGCCCAAACTGACCTACTCTGGTGATGGGATGGCCAAACACCCTAATAGTCGTGCTAGAAACCCCATCCAATGACTGAGGGACCTGGATGCAGAGATCCACGACTAGGCCCTGGGTGGAGCGCCAGGAGTCTAATTAGCGAGAAAGAGGAGGGTTTATATGAGTGAGAATTGTTGAAGCCAAGGTTGGATAAAGCACAGGGACAAATAACCAAATGAATGGAAACACATGAACTATGAACCAAAGGCTGAGGGGCCCCCAACTGGATCAGGCCTTCTGAATGGGTGAGACAGTTGATTGGCTTGATCTGTTTGGGAGGCATCTAGGCAGTGGTACCAGGTCCTGTGCTCATTGCATGAGTTCGCTATTTGAACCTGGGGCTTATGCAGGGACGCTTGGCTCAGTCTGGGAGGAGGGGACTGGACCTGCCTGGACTGAGTCTACCAGGTTGATCTCAGTCCTCGGGGGAGGCTTTGCCCTGGAGGAGATGGGAATGAGAGGTGGGCTGGGGGGAAGGGGAGGGGGACAGGAGTGGGGAGAACAAGGGAATCCGTGGCTGATATGTAGAACTGAATGGTATTCTAAAATAAAATAAAAGGAAAAAAAAAAGAGTAACACTTGACTCTCTTTAATTATCCTAGATTGAAGGAAGGGAACATCCAGTGTTTCCAATAAACATTTCATCTCCCTCATCTTTACATCAAGGCCTTTGGAAATTTCCTGAATCATTTTATAAAGTCTTCTGATTGCCCAATCTCAGAGTTATTTTGCAAATAATATTTTATTGAAGACTTTTTTATGTTTTTTTTCAAGAAAGGGTTTCTTTCTGTAGCCTTGACTGTTCTAGAACTCGCTCTGTAGACCAGCACTGGCCTCAAACTCACAGAGATCCGCCTGCCTCTGCCTCCCGAGTACTGGGATTAAAGTTGTGCACCACCACTGCCCTGCTGAAGCCACCCTCTCATTTGACACTCATCTCTTTTATAATTTACAACTCCCTTTGGTTCTCACATATCGCACTCTTCATTTGCTTACCTGATTTTTCTAGACTCCTCTAGATCTTCTCCCTCTGTTTTGCTCTTCATCCTTCCCATGCCTTCTGTAGTCTGCTACTTTCTTCATGCTACATCAGTTTGTTGTGATTTCTTCTTTGTTACTTTACCACACAGAAAAGGAAGAAGAGCAATTGCTTCAGCACAAAAGCAGACACACTACAGAGTTATGCTTCTGGCTCATGAAATTGTGAGACACGTTTCTCAAGCAGGGTTGGGAAATGGAAAAGGAGGGGGGAAGGAAGGATGGAAGAATACATGGCCAAGGCCATTGCACAGGGCTTTATTTATTTATTTATTTATTTATTTATTTATTTATTTATTTATTTATTTATTTTACATCCTTTCCTTCCAGTCCCTCCCCCCCCCCACTCTGTTCCTTCCTACCCAATCCACTCCTCCTCCATTTCTGTTTAGGAAAGGGCAGGTCTCCCATGAACATCAACAAAACATGGCACATCAAGTTTCAGTAAGACTAAGCACCTCCCCAAGGATTAAGGCTGGGCAAGGTGACCCATCATGAGGAGTAGGGTCCCAAATGCCAGTAAAAGAGTCAGAGACGACCCTTGTTGCCACTGTCAGGAGTCATGCAAAGGAACCCACCTGCATAACTCTAATATGTATGCAGAGTGCCTAGTCAGTCCCATGCAGGATCCTTGGTTGTTGGTTCAGTCTCTGTGAGCCCCTATGGTCCCAGGTTAGTTGATTCTGTGAGCTTTCTTGTGATGTCCTTGATCCCTCTGGCTCCTACAATCCTTTCTTCTCCTCTTCGACAGGATTCCCCAAACTGCCTAATGTTTGGCTGTGGATCTGCATCTGTTTCTGTCAGTTGCTGGATGAAGCCTCTCTAAGTCTTACTCTACATGATTCTAGCTGCTGTCATTGTTGAACCATCCAGGAAAGTTCCACTGCTATGAGTGTTCACACAAGCTTATTCCATGTTGGCATACCTGAGCAGGTGCTTCAGATTCAGGCAAGCTCCTTTTCAGAGGCAGAATGGTGAGTCACTTTGAGAGGTATATCATAGAGGGGAAGTTCTTCAGTGAAAAAATGATAACTAAGCATTCAGATAAGCCAACACCAAGAACAATAAATAAAAACAAAAGCCTCTTTTCAGAGTCTTTCCCATGCATAGTCCCTCTCTGTTCCAAAGCTGCTCTTGTACTGTCCTTATTATCTACTCCATATGTTATAATCTGTCATGTTTGAAGTGTTGTGAAAATTATTAATGGTATCATATGTGTTAGTACATCATTGAATCTTATTACAACATAAAATTCAATTACATATGAATAAATCACAATTTGTTTCTGTTTTAAGTTCAAATACTAATAAGCATTGTTATTATCAGTCTTACCTGTGTCTGTGGCAATGTTTCTGCCAAGGCTCTACCCAGGTATAAAAGTAGACTGTCTAGTATGTTTTTGACATATATATTTGTTTAAGTATTATCAGGTTTTATACAACACAAAAATAAAGTGAAGAGTATTAAATATGAAGAAATGTGATAATTTCCCCTCTGTTTTTAAACCCTAAACTATAGAATAAAGGCAACAAGCTCTCAGCAAGATTCACTGATGTTTCTGCCTCTATCTACTTTTCTTGACCCACACCCTTCCCTTCCTTTCTCAAATTTTCAGTTCTGTCTGTTTCTACCTCCAGCCCTTGATCATTCTGTCAGTTATACCCCACTGCACTATTCTTTATCCCCTGCTTTATCCAAACAACTTATTTTAACTAGACCTCCCCTTCTCAAGGCATCTGTGGCTGTCGTTGTGAATATATGAATAGTCCATCATGGTCTGGAAATGTCTCTATTATTTTGCCAACCAGAATGTATTATACTTAACTTGTGTGTCTGTGCGGTCTTTGAGGACAGCAACTGTTTAATTTATTACCACCGCTCCAGGACTCAGCTGAGGACCAGCATAAAGCATACAGTCAATAAATATTCATTGTATAAATGAATGAACTTAAATTCTGAATCCTGGTCCTGACTTCCTTCTCATTAGCTGCTTGAGTTTTGGCAGATTGCTTATCTAATATGAGCCTCTCGTTTTCTTATCTGCCAAGGAAAGAGACCATGATATCCATTTAAGTGACTGACATTTTTAAGATCAGATGAGACACTGCAATCACCTTATGTATACACCTTATAAATGCATGTATATGCTGTCAGACTCAAGAAATGGGCCTTCTCTTCTTTGACTTTTGTATGTTTTAAAATCATTTCAATTGCTATTTTATTGAATTGAATATGTTTTAAAAATCTTAAAATTATCATGTATTTGTGTCAAACCTGCTTAAACATATGGTTAAAAGAGTCAGATACTCAAGTATTCTGTTTACCAGTAGAATATAAATTTAGACCATTCCTAATTTAAAATACATAGATTTTTTTAAAAAAAGCTTATATTGCTTCATCCAAATAAATGTTTGGCTTTCATTGTGTGTGGCATGCAATAATATATGTTGGGAGAAATCAAGACTCATGCAATATGATACTTCTGAAGAGGATCACACTGCGTAAAAAGTCCATTTGTGCCCGTACATTACCTGATATGTAATCACAGCCCCATTTTGCATTTTTAATATAGGTGAAATGCCCATTAAAACAAATACGTTTATAACATGGAAGTTGTTTGTCATTTACCTATTGGTTGAGTTGATCCTTTAAATATTGAAAGTAAATGCAACCCTGTTTTACTAGGAAGAGACTAACAAATACAGTACAAAGTCATCAGAAACAAATGCAAAGTAGTAAATGAAATAATGGGAAGGGATAGAAAAAAAGGTTATGTATAAAACAAGAAGGCAGGGGTTAAAAAGCAAAATGGCTTGTGCAGCCAAAACACACATTTTGGTAAGTATACACAACCTACAAGTCTCAAGGCCCTGAAATTGCTGGTGATCTTGAGCTGCAGGCAGAGATCTAGGGCTTAGTGGGAAGGATGTTTCATTTCTGTCCATTCATGGCCATACTGAAATCCAGACCCAATGTTGTCAGAATTCTTTACAATGAACAAGATGCTATCAATTCCAGGAGCTGGAGAGGAGGCTCTCTGGCTAAGAACACATCCTGCTCTTGCAGTCGATCCAAATTTGGACTCAGAACTCACTCAGGCACCTCAAAACTACCTATGACTCTAGTTCCCGGGGACCTGACATTTCATTCTGGCATCTGAGGTACCTACATTCATTTGAGATACATAGATTATTTAAAGCTGATATTGTTTCACACCATGTACACACAAACAAATGCATACACAGGTAGATGCGTGCGTGTGTGTGTGTGTGCGCCCATGCATGCGAGTGTGCGAGAGCGCGCACGCGCACACACACACACAGACACACACAAAGACTTTAAAGGAAAGACATTTTTGAATTCCTACTTTATGTGAATTTTCTGGTTTTTAAATGTTATCTCTACTTGTTTAGCCTGTTTAGTCAAGAAAACAGCTTTGATTTAAATAACCCCCTTTTTTTTAATCAGTTTGCAAAATGTATGTCCTCTAATGGAACAGAGGCAGATACAACAGAAAATAAATTGGATACCTGCCATCAGTGCAGCCATTGTTTTCAAAAACACATTTTTATTACAATGGCTATTAGGCATTATGGCAGAGTCCTGTGCTGTTGTTCTCTTTGGTTGGAGGGAGCCAAGTAGGAGCAGAGTCAAAAACACAGACTCTGGGAGAATGTTGAAACAAGGAGCTCAGTTTATTCAGGAAGAGGCAAGCCTTATATACCCTCCACCTTGCCCTGGGGGAAGGTCTGATTGATGAATATGCATCTGCTGGTGTGACATGGCTACCTCTCATTGATCCAGGTCATCTCAGATCATGTCTCAGCTGCTTTTGCTAAGGTCTTTAGGCAGACCCAGGTTGGCTCTCAGAAAGTATCTTATTACTGGTTTGGGCCAGCTAGCCTTCAAGCCTGTTAGGGATGAGTCATTCCACATGACGTTATTGGTAGTTTTTATTGTTTCATTCAGTTATTGGTTATAATTATTGGAGAGATTAGTTATCATTTGTGGATGAATATGTAAAAAATAGAATATGTTCATGGAAAAGGATTTAAAATAACACATCTGGAAAGGCTATATAAAGGTAAATCTCAGCTCTTTCAAGAAAAGTATGCAGTTTACTCACCTTCACAGGACAATTAAGCATGGCATCTTACACTTCACCTTTGGGTGTTTGCATTTGCCACTCCTGTCATATTAAATGTCTTCCTCCAGTCTTTATCTGATTAATTCATAAGAGGTAGCAGAATTTTATTGACTTTTGCAGGAATATTTCTGAGAAAAGTTTATTATTGCAGAGGCATAACTAAGGGCATAATGGGATTATTTACATAGTCCTCATAAGAAGCAGACTGCTAACTTAAAATCACGTTGAAAATGTGCTGCCAGGACTGGGGAGATGACTCAGCCAGTAAAGCAACTTTCCAAGCAAGGATGGCATGGTGCCCCACCTGTAACCCTGGTAGGGACAAGAGGCTGAAGCAATGGATCACAGCATAAAGTCATTTAGCTAGACTAGCCAAAATGGCAAGCTCCAGGTTCACTGAGAGACCCTGCTTCAAAATATAAGGTGAGGCGCCATTAAGTGGGACACCTGAAGTCAACTCTGGACCTCCACATGCATATACCTTCACACATGTATACACATGCATACATACATACATACAAGTATGCAAAAAATGTGCTAAGCTATATTTGTTATTGGAGATTTCTTTATTTTACTTGAAATATTTGTATAATCTCTCTTAGCATAAAACATGTTCCCTTGTCTTAGTGTATAGCTGGCCTACTCATCTGGCTCTGCATATTCCTGTGTGCCTAACCTCTTGAAAGGCTAAATACAGGCAAGAAGAAGTGAATAAATCTACACAGGAATTCTGGGAGCCTACTGGGAAGAATGATGCCAATGATCAGGCACCTTTCTTTTAAAGTTTAAAATATCAGAATGTTTCTAGTGGGTATTTGGAGAGATTAGCTGTAGGAAACTATACCAATGGCTTCTTCCTCTTCCTTTTCTACCTATAGCCTATGAAATGTCCATTCTAGTTTTGGATGAAATTGGTTCAAACAATGCAAAAGAAAAAGAAATGTCACTTGATATCTTGCTCTAAGGAATACCAAGGGTTTTGTTTTTGTTTTTGTTTTTCCATTGCTAATTTTAAAAATAAAACCTGGGGTAGAATTGGCAGGTTGTGTTCTGTGCAAATAGGATTGTTTGAGTTGATATACTGCGCACGACTGGCCTAGTTTTAACACAGCAGTTCTCAACCTGTGGGTCATAGCTCCTTTGGCAAATCTCTATCTCCAAAAATATTTACATTACAATTTATAACAATAGCAAAATTGCAGTTATGAAGTAGCAATGAAATAATTTTATGGTTGGGGTCACCACAACATAAAGAACTGTATTAAAGGTTCTCAGCATTAGGAAGGTTGAGAACCACTGTTTTAAGAGCATGAGTTAATATCTAATCTAATCTAGACCCTGTCCTTGGATTTGAAGAACTGTTTCCATTCATTGAGATAATGCCTAGTAAATTTAAATAATTTTGTTCCTCGTTTGCTTCCTATAGGACATCTTCTGTGTCAGGATCCAAAGACCAAAATAGTTATAAACTACTCTAAAACACAGAAACTGGATCAGAAAATTGATATTTATATAGGAAGACTAAGAATTCAATTGTCAAAGAGGGTCATTCTTGACAGTATAGAAGCAGGAAACAACCTCAAGCTGCCAAGACAATAGCAGAAGATGGAATTCCTGGGGGAGGCTGGAGTCCTGCTGGGAACAAGCATCACAAATATCTACATTCTAGGCTACCATCACAGCTAACCACTGTCCATTTTCTCCAAGACACTAGTTTACACAGAGGAAGAAACAGCCTATAGGGGCCGGTGCTCCTGAGGTAAGAGCAGAGTGGTAAGGGCCAGAAGAGAGAAGAAAAACTATCCTCTAACCCTGAACATTAGTGTCCTCTGCACCATACCTGCCCACGCTAGGTGTCATTCTCCAGATACTGTAAGATGAAATATGATCCCATTATTTTGAATTCTGGCTACCTATTCCATGGTGCCATCTTGTGAGATATAATGACATACAAAGATGGGAGATTAAAAATATTTTCAATGAATAAATAAGTGAGTGAATTCACACTTCATATTCAATTTCATAATGCTGACATTTTTAAGGGAAACTTCAAGCCCTTGGGCACTGAGGCTTGCCTCTGTAATGGGAACAAGATAGCCATTTGGGCCTCATTCCTGAACATTACACCCAAACTCACATAAGATTTTGACCATTCTTTTCCATCTTATCAATCTATAAGCATACTGTTATGTCTTAGGGGACTTCAAAGGAGATAATACAGATTTTTAAGGTCCTAAAGTATTTCCTAAGAAGTAAGCTTCATCATTTATGAAAAAATTGAGAACAATGGCCAAGGAAGGATAAAATGTTCCTGTTGTATTAAAAATGACAACTATAGTTTAATATTAATCTTTAATGTTATCTCATTTCAAAATCATGTGTTCTTATAAAAATATTTTCCTTCTTTCTTTTTCAGTGTTGATAATCTAACTCACCTGCGGTAAGAGAGTTCTACTATGGAGATACAACCCAGCTAAATATATTTCTATTTAGATAAGTAAACAGGAATTCATATTAAAGGTAGAGTTGTCTCTACAAGTTAATGTAGAAAGTTAATACTTTAATGTGGTGAAAAAATACCCTGTAAGTCTTTGGCAGTGGATATCCCTGCAGCTCTAATTTGCCTGAAGTAAAGCACAGCTGCTTTTACCTAAAGCTTATCAAACATTTCTCAGACTGTACTCTATGGTTCACAAGCAACACAAAAGCACCCTATGGAGACAACTCTGTGCTCACATACTTCAAGGGAATTACAGGTTAAAAATGAGTAAGTAATCAGGCCTATAAAATAGGCAAAAGCATTTGCTGCCAAACCTGATGACTTGAATTTGATCTACTGAACTTATATGGTCGAAGGAGATAGACAACTCCAGCATGATGTCTTCTAACCTTCATATGAGTGTCATGGGATGCCTACCCCCTCCCCACACAAATACACAAACACCACACACACACACACACACACACACACACACACACACACACACACTAAATAAAATAACGTGGAAAGTAAATAACCTAATTTCTTTATTGAAGAAATTCTTAAGGCCAAATCTCCAAAGAAGGGAAATAAAACTCTTTTTAGCACATCATTTGTGCAATGTGAGAAAATATACAGAAGAAAAACAATCCATTGTAAATTGGAGAAAAAAATAATCACACATGCATTAAGCTTCTTAAATAAATGAATGAGTAAGTAAGACAATCACTAGGAGTTAGGAAATGATTAGAAGAAAGTGTTCTGTCATATGTCTTTGAACTCATTGATGTTTCTCTCTGACAGAATTTTTCAAATACAAGATCACTTAATATTTGGACTTGGTAAATTGAATATTTTTAACATGGAAGAAAGTTGTACTCAATGGATAGTTGTGGAATTTCACTTGGTTTTCTTACCTCTACCTACAGATTATCAAAGCATATGAAAGGGATCATCTTTTGTTTGTAGCTGAAGTTTTCCTGTGTCCTGCCTGGACTGTGGTCAGGACAAATCTCTCTCACCCACCAGTAAACACACAGAGGCATATATTAATTAAAGCTGCTTGGCCATTAGCTCAGGCCTACCACTGACTAGCTCTTACACTTACACTCAGCCCATTTCTGTCAATCTATATGTTACCATGTGTTCCGTGGCTTTAACTGTGCCATTACATGCTACTCCCTGGATGGTGGCCTGGTGTCTCATGACTCAGTCCTCCTTTTCCCAGAATTCTCCTTGTCTGCTTATCCGGCCTATAATTCCTGCCTGGCTACTGGCCAACCAATGTTTTATTTATCAACCAATCAGAGCAACACATTCACAGCATACAGAACATCCTACAACATTAGTCTATCAGGAGTACATCTTAGACCAGCCAATCTGGAAGAAATGAAAAGTCTCTGAAGTGTTACACTAGTGACCTTGTATTTATAAAATAGCCATAACTATCATGTGTATCAAAGTAGCAAATGAAATATAATAAGAATAATCATTCACTCTTCAGAAATAGCTGACTTCCTACTTTTAGTGGAGATAAGTGGCTGTAAATATTTAACTCTTTTAAAACATTTTTTAACTTTAGAGCATATATAGATTGTTACACATGGATTATCTAGTACATAGAGATTTTTTTAGATCCTGGAATCGTAACTGCTTGCCTACTATTTTATTTGTTTAGAGGATAGAACCTCATAGAGTCTGCTGTGTGGCTTTCACATATTCCTAGAACAATGGATAATTACGAAACTAGTCCTCTGTGACCCATTAAAAAACTAGATTAGATTGCAGCAAGATTTCTTTCTCGTGTATAATTTTATCGTTCAAGATACATGCTACTTTACAATGTACATATATTAAACTATCTGTGTTTTAAAAAAAGAAATTCAATGCCAATCTTGTAAAGTTTGCACGCAAAATTTGGTTTAAGCAAAATGGTGGCCTCTGGCCTTATTCATGGCAGTGAATTGTGATAAAATATTTTTAACATAGAGAGGCATAATAAAAGTAAAATGAAAAATTTACAACCCACATAGAAAATAAGGTAATGGTATATCCACAAAACTCCAGAATATGAAAAAAATTTATTTAAAGCCTTAATAACATTAAATCTAACTTGTACAAACACTTTGGAAAGCAATCTATCAAGCTCTACAAACTAGATAATATTATCCTGAGATACAGATATTAATTTGTAAGCATTTGAGATCCCAGATAAGTGCATGTAGTCATAAATATGCTATAATAACACAATTGACCATAGCCAAAATTACTTTCAATAAGTGAATGAATATATGAATTGCAATAGCTTTAAAAAATGGGTGCTGGGCTGTGGTGGTGCACATCTTTAATTCCAGCATTTGAAAGGTTGAGGCAGGTGGATCTCTGTGAGCTCAAGGCCAGCCTGGTCTACAAAGTGAGTTCCAGGACAGCCAGAACTAAACAGATAAAACCTATTTTGAAAAAAAAAGAAGGGGAATGCCTATGAAAATTCTTACAAATAATATTGAATATTTTTGAAAAGTAGGCTCCATGGGGGTTGGAGTTTTAATTGAATAAGTAAGGTGCTTTTCATGTAATCATTAGGACCTGAGTTCAGATTCTCAGCTTCCACATAAAAAGATGGGCATGTGTTTGCAATCCCAGTGGCTGAGAGACAAGGATGGCCCTGGAGCACACTGGCCATCTAGCTTATGTGAATGGATGAATTCCAGATTCCTTGGAGATGCTGTCCCCAAAATATGATGAAGAGTAGTTGAGAAAGACAGAACATCAATTGGTGGCCTCCACATGTACATACACACACACACACACACACACACACACACACACACACACACACACACACATTTGAAAAAAAATTGGGTTCCAGACAGATTGAGGAATGGTAACCTCATATACATTTTAAAACCTTGCAAAGAATGTCATTTAGTATTTAAGAATACACACTTGAGCAATGTTTGTGAGGACATATATTTATGTATAGATTTATATGTTTGTGCATTGCACATAACATGTTACAGTTATATTTATTTCATAAATTTTAAGTGTGATGTTTCTGTCTTTGGGCCACAGGAGATACTGTAGGGCAGCTTACTTGAGGAATCTTAACCTTGTTAGTAATTTCCCACTTCTCCACTGTGGTGCCTCCATATGCAACCATCCTGTTACTTTTTATGGATTATGTATCTAAAGTGTCTGTAACAAATTGAACCTGTTAAGCTAAACTGTCTCCTGGCTCATCTGCACTCTAGAGCAAATCTGCCCTTGGCGGCCTCCGGAATCATTTCCCACTGTGTTTTACTGACCTAATTCTGTACACGTGAGGTCCTTCTACATTCCTTCTCAGAAGCAAATCAACACTAACTAATAATGGTGCCTGCTTAGAGGGCCCTACATTGCTCTAATCAAGTCAGTTCCAGGATGTAGGCTTTCTTGACTCAGACAGCATTGAAGTAAATAGGGTTAGGTCTCCAGTCCCCAAGTCTTTCTCCCCTGTGACTTCTAAAGCCTGGAGTGTCCTCCAGTGCTTCCTTGTGTGCCACTACGTCCCTCCAGGTTTCATACTTACCCCCTAATTCAGGATAAAGTAGGATGACCAAAATAGCTTGAAATGTACTTGTTTCACCCTCTTCTCAGAATGTAAGTGGTTCTCCTTCCCCCAAACACTGTTTCTGATTTCATCCACCAACCTTGCTATTTCTCTTCAGTGGCATGAAAAACGGGTTCATATAGGATGACCCTGACCTATCTTTGTTATTTCCAGCATGCCCAGATTTCTTTTCATTCTGGCTTGTTTGCAATTCTGGGCGACATTGTATACTGACAGGGAGATTTATTGCCAGGGCCTTCCCAGCGGAGTCCATGGCAGGAGATAAAATTTGGTCACAATTCACTTGTGTTTGAAATGAACATTCCAAGAGAAAATGATTAATTTCTCTTTAAAACCCTAAGGATAAAAATGCAATACCTAACAGCTATTAGAACTTCTGTACTAACCCTCTTTCGTGGTGTATTTCTGATACATTTTGCTCAGTTTTGTGTGTGTGTGTGTGCGCGCGCGTGTGCGTGTGAGTGCACGTGTGTGTGTGTGTGCGTGTGCGTGCACGTGTGTGTGTGTGTGTGTGCGTGCACGTGTGTGTGTGTGTGTGTGTGTGTGTGTGTGTGTTTATAAACAACAAATCCCCTGGGTATGTTTTGCAGGCTTTTATAAAAGCCTTCTGAACATATAGAAGGATTTTATCTCATTTCTGATGTCTCTAGCCACCAATGACAGAGACACAGAGGTAAAACTGAAAAATTGACATGAGACAGGAGCAGTAAAGCATGTGTGTAAACTGCCCACTTGAACATCTTCATTTTGCAAATGTGGAGCCTATGGCCTGGAGAGATTAATTTTTTCCTCCACTGTCACCCTCTGATGCTGGGTGGGGGAATCTCGATGCTGAGGATGGAGAGGATCATACCACGATGCAACCTGGAAATCTCCTCACTAATAATGAGATCTAGAAGTTTCACTAAATGGTTTCATGTGTTCAGATTAAACTTTGGTCTATATTAAAATGTTTGCCTTCTCCTTCTATCCAAAACCTTCTTAAAACAGTTACCATCCTAAGTTCCTATGTGCTTAATTATTTCAGATACAAGGTAGCAACAGATAAACATAAGAACAATATATGCTTATTCAAATCATCATTGAATCACCTGGAAGTGACTCAGAAATATTTGAGCCTAAATATTTGAAGTACAACTGCATTAAAATATATGATATAGTTTTGCTTTGTAGGAGGAAGACACGTCTAGCAGTCAATTAAGAAGGTGTATAGAAGGTTTGGGGGCTCAAATATTTGTCTGTTTTTATACTATTTATAACTCACTATTAAAAACTATTTTCTAAGCATATTGACATGGAATATCTTTAAACACAAATTGATGAAACCATTAAAACAAAAAATTAAGAGGAGGAAAGAAGAGCTAAGACACTTAGATACAACTTTCTGCTTTGACATACAGGCATAGTTCCAGTTGCTGAGGATACAGATGTAAATAATATCTGGTCCCCAAATGGACATTTGAATATTTCAATGCACCATTAATATGAAGAGGTAAATTTAATCTGTAGGCAAACTTGGTAAGCCATTCACCATAATGCCTGCTGCTGAAACAGGCCACAAGAATATAAAAAAATTTCAACATTCTAGAGTTAAATAATTTCAGAGTTGAATTTCTGATTTTGGCAGAATCTTAAGATTTCATTTTAGTTCTATTATTTATTCATTTCTTTAAACTAATCCTTTTTCTATACAACTCTACTGATTAGTCAAAATTTCACCATAGCTCCAGCAATTTTTTTAAAAATAATATAGTCCATTTTTTGAATGTCTTTAATAACTAAACTGTCCACTAATACACTCAATTACTCAGACAATAGTTGTCTGTTGGTCCAAATGTATCCTATGGAAAGCCATATCTGTATTTTAGGAACTCTTGCCCTATTTTAGCTCACACAGGGACTTAACTCTTTATACACTGTTTCCCCCAGTTCCTTATAGTTGTCATAGAAAGTGTCTCATAAGTACTAATCAACTGGTCACATCAACTGTCCATTGTTACCATGTCCAGATGCCATTGGGGACTTGCTTCCCTTTGCTCTTTCAGTGAGGTGCTGATGCTTTCTAGAACCATCCTATCGTCTGTGGAGCAATATTAACCCCTCTTACTTCTATGCTATGCATTGTTACTGCTCTGTGCCCTGTAGATGTAACCAACCGTCTTATTAAATAAGAAACACAGAAACAATGTAAAAGAGAAAGCCGAGAAGTCAGAGCTCAGAGCTAAAATCTCACCCTTCTTCCTGCTGTCCCAGCTTCGCGAAAAGAGACCCACTTCCTGTCGGTTCGTTTTTTTATAGTATGTTGTTCTGCCTTCTCATTGGTTGTAAACCCAAACACATGACTGCCTCGTCACTGTCTGAATGTACAGCCCCCTAGGTCTTAAAGGCATATGTCTCCAATGCTGACTGTATCCCTGAACACACAGAGATCTTATGGGATTAAAGGCGTGTGCCACCACTGCCACACTCTTGCTATGGCTCTAATAGCTCTGACTCCCAGACAACTTTATTTATTAACATACAATCAAAATAATAATTCAGTACAATTAGATTACCACCACAGTGCCCCATACCTATCAATGTGCCTTCAGGACTTCTGACTCAGGACCCATTCTCACATGCGTTCATAACAAGAGTTGACTCTCCCAGTAACTCAGTATAATGATGAATGTAAATGGTGCATACAACACTACACTGAAACAAGATAAATAAAACATAACACAACAAACAATAAACAAAAACCCTGCTCTTCCAGGAGATTCAAAGCTCTAATTAATGTGAACGCTTCTGAGATACTGATACACATGGACTTCTGGAAAAATCACCCACCCATGGATCAGTAATCACTGTGACTTAGACTCAAGTTTGAATCAGACACAAACATGAATAAAAATAAGTATTTATGCAGCAATTCATTGTAATTTTTCCTAAAGCTAGCATGGTAACTCATATACTTTGTATCTTCTGATATTTTATTTACTTCTCTCACAAACTCTATAGGCTATAAAATCATATTATATCCATTTTATAGATGAGTAAATGGAGCAATGAAAGGATTGATTTTCTGTGGGATGGTCTGTATGCCAAATTACTGATTGGCCAGTGGATTGGCAGGAAGTATAGGCGGGACTAAGAGAAAGGAGAATTAAGGGAACAGGAAGGGAAAGGGAGTCACTGCCAGCCGCCATCATGACAAGCAGCATGTGAAGACACCGGTAAGCCACGAGCCACGTGGCAAGGTATAGATTTATAGAAATGGATTAATTTAAGCTATAAGAACGGTTAGCAAGAAGCCTGCCACGGCCATACAGTTTGTAAGCAATATAAGTCTTTGTGTTTACTTGGTTGGGTCTGAGCGGCTGTGGGACTGGTGGGTGACAAAAATTTGTCCTGACTGTGGGCAAGGCAGGAAAACTCTAGCTACATTGATTGATGTGCTTACCATCACAGGGATAAGAAATGTTGAGCTGGGGTTGGCACTCAGGCAGTCTAACTGTCCTGTGCTCTGCTTTTCAGCCTCTCTGTAGATAGGATTCCAGAAACATTTTCAAGAAATAACTGTATCTGCCCTTGAAGCCAGCACATTAATTTTTTTTATTATTCTCTACGTGGAAAGATTAAACATATAGTCATAGTATGAAATGAAATGGGGAAAAAAGATATGGTCATCCATTTAAAGACAGCTTTTATGCCCCTTGGTCATCACAGAGTTGGGCTGTAGTAGTCCTAAAAAGGAGACTAGGTATTTGGAACTGGGTATTTCTTAAAGGTATCTTGACACTGTGCATGGCTATTTATCACTCATGGAATTTTAAAATATTACTTTTGTAAAGGGCTGTTTATTTGAGCACATATTTAACTGTTGATAACTACTCATTTCTTCTATCCTTCCCCTCTTCTTAATTGCCACCAGTGCCTTGAAACTTCTATTGGCTAATACACCTATAGTCCCTTCTATACAACAATCTGTGTCTTCCCTTCCTAGAATTTATAGAAAATAAATTCTATACTGTGCACGTCACGTTAAACAAGGTTCCTAGAAGTAGGCTTCTTGCTCTACTGTCTCCGTCATGTCTAGACACTGATTCTCCATGCCTCCCAAACTGCATGTCATCATTTTAGAAATATGTAAGGTAGCTGATGTTATATTAGAATTTGATGTATTGAGTCATTAGGAGGTTCTGCTTTGGAAAGGACAATGGTTAATGAAAATGAACTAGTCTTTAAAAATACACTTTGAAGACTTCTTGAGACCTTGATAGTACTACAATAATTTTAAATATGTTTTCCTACATTCAATAAATAATAAATACATTTGGGTAGCAGGGTTATCGTCCCCATTTAGGAAAGATAGCAAATGTTCACAGTTTGAACAGCTAGTGAGGAACATAAATTAGTGAACTCCAAGTTCACCTGCTCTCTCCTATAGTTTTGTTGCCTCCTCAACTTCTTCCTACAAATTCAGTTCCTCAGTGAATTCATAGGGAATATACATCTAACTTGGAAAGCTGTTTTGTGGTCAGACAAAAATAATTTAGTGGTAACTATCTTATCTTCCTTTTATCAATTTTCTTCAATTCATTAACTGCTGAAAAATGATTGGATGATGCAGAAGAGCTTATTTGAGAGTCAGTGGGATTTCTCAAAGTATATTGTGTATATAGTACTCAAAGTACATTGTGTATATAGTAAACTCAGCTCCTCACTGGGAGTCTGTCAGAGAGGTAGATCCTTACCTAGATTTGGAATGACATTGAGAACTTCTCCGCTTTGGAATCTCCCTTTGCTTCTGACTGCATGGTTTTGTTTAGCCTGTCTCTCTCTGCGTATCCTCAAGTGTAAAATGCAGGTGTAGATGAAAATGCCTCAAACCTGCAAGCCAGCAGAACTGTCAGGGTCGGCTTCCAGACCCACTTACCTGTTTTCCTGTTCTCCTTAAGAAATCCTTACCAAGCCGGGCGGTGGTGGCGCACGCCTTTAATCCCAGCACTCGGGAGGCAGAGGCAGGTGGATCTCTGTGAGTTCGAGGCCAGCCTGGGCTACCAAGTGAGTTCCAGGAAAGGTGCAAAGCTACACAGAGAAACCCTGTCTTGAAAAACCAAAAAAAAAAAAAAAAAAAAAGAAAGAAAGAAAAAAAAAAGAAATCTTTACCATGACTCCATACATCTGGACCATCGGTTCTCACTTACTGTTAGACTCACATTCACATGTCAGCCATAAACTTTCAGGTAATGCCATTTTTCCCTGGGAAAATAAAACCAACATTAGCATCTTTGTGTAAATTTAGGTTGTTAGAACTTTCTTTGTATACATCTATATGAGAACATCCATAATATCCCTCTGTGTATGAAATCATTTTAAGTCATATTCATTTCATCCTTTCATTCTTATCAAAGGCTATGTTCACATATCTGAGGGTGTTGTTCTGTATTTGTTGTTAAATTAATGTGCAACAATAAATTTCATTTATGTTCATTCAATAAATACAATATAATTTACAAACTATATCTTATACTGGACACTAAACAAATCCCAAACTAAAAACAGGAAAAAAAAAGTTTTGTTTTCAAATTAACTTTTATCATCATTTCTAAATTAGGTAAAATGTGCTTTTTAGGTATTACATTGATTTGACAAACGAGTGGTTGTAGATTCTCCTCTAACAATCATGACTTCACTAGCACTGAGTGGTTAGCTAGGTTTCCACTACCAGACATGCTTTCCCTCTTGTTGGGTGACTTTTAAGAGTCTTAAGTCCAAGGGCTGTTGGTTATTGCCAAGGTATTCCTGTCACTACTGAACCCTTAGGGTTAACATGCCAGGCTGACTGTTGATGTGGTTCATAGATATCACCAAGATAATCCCTAACAACCATCTATAAATATTTATACTGATATACACAGATAAGTATAGTCTTCACCCCTCGTCAGGGAAACTTCTCTTTGCAGCAGATGGGGACCTTTACAGAAAACCACAATGAATAAAAAAAAATGCAGAACTGTGGAGCTCAGTCAAGAGATACACCTACAAGAATCTCCTCACATAATGCTCAGGGAACACTGCGGAAGAGGGAGAAGAAATATAAGAGCCAGAGGATCAGGGAGTTGGCTGTGAGCTTCTGTTTTCTAGTAATATCAGAAGCTACACCCATAAAGTCTCACTAACATGACTGCCAAAATGTAGGCTAAAAACGACAATGGCAGTGACCATGTCAAACTAGATGGAAAGAAGCCCTCAGGCCTCAACTCTCCACAAAGAACTATAGGCAACTGAGGAAAGCTGGGAATGGGAGAGACAGGAAGGGCATACCAACTAGTATGTTCAGCACCAAATGGTCAGCCCTGAAAACATATATACAAGTAATATTACATAGAGTTAACATGTTATATTCAGAAATATTCATGTGTGTGTGTGTGTGTGTGTGTGTGTGTGTGTGTGTGTGTGTGTGTGTACACATATATGGATGCAATAATGATTAGTTAGAGTGAGAGAGAGACCCGAATTGAAGGAGAATGGGAAGGGGTATATGGTAGGGTTTGGAGAGAAAAGAAAAGGGAGAAATGTTGGAGAGAAAAGAAAAGGGAGGGCAGTGGTGGCAAACGCCTTTAATCCCAGCACTCAGGAGGCAGAGCCAGGCGGATCTCTGTGAGTTCAAGGCCAGCCTTGGCTACCAAGTGAGTTCCAGGAAAGGCGCAAAGCTACACAGAGAGACCCTGTCTCGAAAAAACAAAAACAAAAACAAACAAAAAAAAAAAGAAAGAAAAGAAAAGGGAGAAATGTTATAATTGAATTGTAATCTCAAAGATAAAAATAGAAGAAAGATGACCTTAGAACATCTATCCTTTACAATTTTGTGTTAGGCTCCTAAAAATGGTGTCAATATATCTCCTTTTAGCTTACCAGTTGGACTTACCACTCAAATAGAGCAAAGAAAAAGACCTTTTCAAACAAAGTCAAACTTACTGTCTTTCAACTATTAAGGGAAATGTGGTAGTTTGAATGAAGATGGCCACCATATCTTGAATACTTGGTTTGCAGTTTGTGGAACTGTTTGGGAAGGATTTGGAAGAGTGTTCTTATTGGAGAGGGTGTGTTACTAAGGAAGTCTTTGAAATTTCAAAAGTTTATGCCATTCCTGGTTAGATCTCTTGGTCTCATGCTTGTGCATCAAGATGTAAGGTCTCAGCTACTGCTCCAGTACATGTTTGCCTGCCTGCTGCCATGCTCACAGCCATGATGGTCATGGACTCTAACCCTCAGCAAGAGTGGGCCCCAAATTAAATACTTTCTTTTATATGTTGCCTTGGTCATGGTGTTTTATCACAGCAATAGAAGAGGAATAACTAAGACAGGAAATATTGAAAAGAATAAAGTACAATGACTTCAATAGAAATGTTTTCAAATTTAGAAAATAAATTCTATACTGTGCACGTCATGTTAAACAATGTGCTTGACTTAATTTTTCATTTTTACTAAGATGATTCAGTCCTATTTTTCCATATTTTATACACTGTCATAGTCTAGATCTCTTAATTACAGTAATTCTGAATTTCGTTGTGTTTTTTTTAAACCCTTATCTCATGAGAGAAAATTTTTACTTCAACTCTACTTCTCACCAGTTTTATGAATCCAAACAAGTATTTTTCAAAAGATAGAGATTAGCAGTAGCAGGACTGTAGATTGAGGACACATTGGACAGTGCCAAACTATTTACAGATGTTGCATCCAGCCTCTTTTCCACTGTTAGTTACTCATGTGAGAGATAGAAAGCCTGATTCAGTCCAATGCATTGATTTCCCCCTACAAGGCCACCTTTGAGAATGGGAGCACCTTAATAACCAATTCCCTGGAAATTGTTATTATTACTGTCTCTGAAGACCATTTGCATCTGTGTAGCCAGGCAGCCATTTCCTCCTTTTATTCAATACTGAATAAATGCTTGTCTTGCTCCACAACTGCCTTCTCTCCATCAGCACTCCCAGGAGAAGTCACTCTCTTGGCATAAAAACAGTAGATAAGAGGGTAAGAGTGACATCAAATTAGCAGTCTTCTAACTCAGGCTTCATACGGTCTGTGGTCTTCGATAGAGTATTTGAACCTTTAAGGTTGTTCAAATACATCATTTTACATCTTCTAATGTCCTCACAAAAAGGATTAAGTTGGTTGTTCAAGTTTTTGTTGTTTGTCACTTTTATTTTGGGGAATTTCCCTGATACTAACAATTGAATCCCAAATCTCGTGCATTCAAGGTAAAACCTTTACCAAAGAGCCAGATTTTTAGTCCTTTCTATCACATTTTGAGACATGGTCCCTCTTACGTCTCATAGGCTGGCCTTAAACTTGTGGTCCTTTTGCCCCAGACTCCTGTGTAGCTAGAATAACAAGAGTGAAGAGCCATAGCAGCTCATCTTAGTGGTGGTAAGATGATTGAATGAGAGAATGAGCATAAAGGCTGATTGGAGGATAGAGAGGTGGCTCAGGGTTAAGAACGCTTCCTGATCTTCAGAGGACCTGAGCTTGGTTTCTAGCACTCATGTCAAGTTGCTCACAACCACCTGTAACTTCAGCTCAAAGAATCTGACATCCTCTTTTAGTCTCTGCAGACACTGTCACATAGTGACATATATTCTCTCTGTCTATGTCTCTGTCTCTCTCTTTCTCTCTGTGTATGTGTCTTATACACATACATACACAAATAATTTACATTTTTTAAAAGAATAAGTGCTTAATGGAAGTAGTCATTATGTTTCTGCAATGATGCAATCCTAACACTAATGCAGCACAAGAAGAAAGACCATCTGCCAAATATAATATTAACTGGCAGATAAGTTATTTCTGCTTATAAATATGTATTTTTACCATATTAAAATTCCAGGTGAATAATGTCTTATATATAGGGTACAGATGGGAGGATGGACTTTCCATCTCCTATGAAAGTATTCACCTATGGATTAACACCAGTGCTCTTAAGTGTGGGAAAAACTATAGAAATAACTTTCCTGAGATCTTATTGAGCCCGAGGAAAAGTTCTTAAGAATATTCAAAGGCTGGGAATACAGCTCAGTGGTAGGGCATTTGACTAGAATGTGCTCAATCCCCAATATTACAAAACAATAAGTAAATAAGAATATGTTGGAGATATGTTCAAGAGTAAAATACTGATTGCGTACAAGGAAATAGCAACTGGATGCAGCAGTGCTCACTGCAGTCTCAGCTACTTGGGAGGATAAGCAAACAGGCCGACTTGATCGGAGGCATTAGAGGCCAACCTCGCCAACATGGCAAAACCCTCTCTCATTAAAGGGGAAAAATTAACAATAAATTGCTGTTATATACTATTGCTCTAACTGCAATTACAAACTTTACTTAATATTGCTATAATAGTAACATGTTGACATTTCATTATAGTTATAAAATACATATTTTTATTAAATTTAATATAATTTATTTTAGCTAAAGACAAAAGCAGCAAATTACCATTGTATAAAGTCAAAAGTCATAGATCTTTCGGTGTTTGACTTTAAAAAAACACTTTTTAAATTGATGGTGAAAATAAACTCAATTATATGCTGTTTACAAGGGACATACATAAAACAAAATAATATAAAAACTGAGAGCTTAAATTGTTATCTTAGTGCTATTAGAAAATAGATATCAAATATATTAATATAATATAATGTTATTAAAACCAAATTAACAGCAAAACAAAAACAAATGAAAGGAGCAAGAATTACAGTATTTTGATTAAAATTTCAATTCGCAATAAAGGCACTATAGTGGTAGAGACCAGAATTAGAGCAAAGCAGCTGTGACACTGTAAATGAGCATTCCTTCACATGGGATTACAAAAGATGTAATTTAAAAATCAGCGACTAGTAAATTTGACTATGTGATGAGAAACCTAAAATGTTTAAAGTTCAAATAAATATATCACAAATATATATATAATATCTTCAAATATATATAATATATATATAATATATATATATATTTGAAGATATTATATATATATATAATATATATATTATATATATATAATATATATAATATCTTCAAATAAATATATCACACATACATATCATGAAACATTGAAAATTCTAAATAATTTCCAATAATAAAAGCTTTAGATAAATTCGAACATTATGCAGATACATTCATATATTGAAAGAAAAATCAAGAGCACATTACCATGATACGTAATAAGTTATTTTCATATACTGTAATAATAAAAGAAAAAACCTAAAGAACTGTATTTTCTTTTTTTCTTTTTTTTTTTTTTTCAATAGATGTTTCCTTTTATTTCGAGACTGAAACAGTGGAATGAAATTGCTTTGTGGCTGAAACAACATTCACCGGGAAGGAACTCGAGTGCTCATCCATTCAAAGAACAAACTTGCCACGTCCGAGCCAGTTACCCACCTCCCCCAGCTTCCAGAACAGACAAGGAGGGGAGGCGGGCACAAACAAATTCAGGGTTTTGACGGCTGGCAGAGTTCCGGTAAAGTACAGTTTTCAAAGTTGTCGTGATTACAGAATACAACAGTCACAAGCAGCAATCCTCCAATCCCTCCCAGATTTCCACCCAGAAAAATTAATTCCTCACTGGAAGCCGTGTTCTAGGACTGCCTATCCATCCATTCTGCCTAAGAACTGTATTTTCTATAACAGAAAGTAATATCAAGGTATAAGGAAGCTAGGCATAGTTGGCTCATGTCTATAATCCAAGCTCTTTAGAGAATGTCATGAGTTTGATGCCAGCTGGGGCCACATAATGAGTTTCACTTCAGTCTGAGGTACAAAGCAGTGACCCTGTCTAAAAAGATAGATAAGTGGGTAGACAGATAGATGGACAGACAGAAAGACAGGCAGACAGAAAAACCAGAAATATGATCAAAGCTATATTAAAAATATTTTTGTAGTAAAGGTACAAAGATGCAGCTTGGTGATAGAGAACTTCCCAAGCATGTATGAGGGCCCCAGCAATGCAGAAAAAAATGAGTGTATTCTTTGAAAATAAGAGATTAAGTATCCACCAGAAAGCTGGAAATTAAGAAATGTCTTTTATTTTAGGGGGAAAAAAAAGCCACAGGCAAAACCTAAAGTCAATTACTTAGGGGGAGAAAAGAAAAGAAAATAGTTACTAAGTAAATAAAAAGAAAAATGTAAATGTAAATTTGTAAATGTAAATTTGTCAAATGTAATCAATTAACACAAAACTCTATGTAGACATTAAAAATTATACAACAATTAATACTACTAGAAGTCAGAAAAGAATACTATAAAAATGCCTTCTTAATTCTCAGGACTCTATCTTGCTTACTTTATTAAATCATAACATATTTATAACCTAACACCTCACAGGTACTCATAAATACTTGCATACTAAATTCAATACTAGTCATCAAAAATTATAGATGGATACTTAATATAGTTGTGTATACTCATTAACTGAAAGAAAAAAAGTATTATATTCAATGAGCATTATACTTACTATTCAGTTTTTTTAAAGATTTCATACTTTGTATTTGTCAAGACTTTAAAATATGGAGAAAATTCTATTGTTCTGTGAAAGAAATAAAATGTGAATGAAACTTAAGAGATAAAACAAATTATCAGGCTATATCCAAACACACACAATAAGAACAATCTCATTTATATCCAACTGTGTAACACTGATGTGCTAACAGATCTAATTAAAGCATTAAGAGCTCACCATATTGAAGTAAAATTTCTTCTAATGATTCAAATATGATAAAGTGTTAGTTCCATGTTATATGAATGACCTTGGGTCCTGGTACCTTGGCTTAATGCTGTCACTGAGTATCATCTGACCTTGAATAAATGATTTCAGCTTGTTACCTTGACTTTCTTCAACTCATCTTAAGGAGTCATGCATAAAAATTGGCATGGTTTACAGTATAATCAGAATTATTTTTACTACCAATTACTAGTATTTTAATTTCTAATCTGGGGGACTATTAGTGTTATGGGTTTTTTTAATTACAGAAAAATAATCTGCATAATCACCCCCATTGTGTTGCTTTGTGTGGTTTGGATTGGAAGTGGAAGTGAAGGAATAAAGGAATGAGAGAGATCATGTGCACAACATAAGAAGAAGAGGTATCTGATCCTGTTGCTCCTTTCCAGAGGTTGAAGAAAGCTTTTCCTTGAGGTAATACTCATCATGGGCCATGATAAAGGCTTATATGGGAAATTTGAAGTTCTGGGCTTCAAGTTTTTGGTTTATGACACACGTATATGGTTGTATTTTCTCTTGTGGTAGGAAAACTTTGTCAGCTAATATTTGTGACAATTCCATGACAAGAAGTGAAATAAATGGTAGCCATTGTATTGTCTAAAATTTTGTCATGGATCTGATAATGGGATCCTTGCACTAAATGAAGTGGGATGGTGTTTACTAAAGAAGCATGGCAAAGTGGAATCAGAGGTAATGCAGTATATGTCATTCTTCAGTCTATCAGACACATGGAAGACCTACAGTTGGCTCTTCTCAATCCAAAACACAAATATCAAAGCCTGTGTTTTGTCTTTATTGTCTAGAATACCTTTGCTTCAGTACTTACTTTGAAGCATGAAATGAGGATCAAATTATCTTCCCAATTACTACAAACAGTTGTGCAAATGAAAATGTCATTATAGTCTGGAAACACTAACCCCACACACACACCAAAACCCTCCAAGGCATAAATAGTGTTTAAATCCTATAGTATGACTTGTAACCTGATCTAGTAAGCGAAAAACATCCCAGACTCTGATTTATTACTACCATGCTCACTACTACATCATTGCCCACTGTCATTATGATCCCACTGGCATGTAAACCTACGCTGCAGTCACAGAAAGCCAGAGGCCAAGGCCCTGGAAGTCTCTCCTAAGGAACAAAACTGACCAGGAAGTGGAAAAATACCACCTCATAAATTTCATCCAAACAGTTAACAGCCGTCCGCAGTTTAAACCCTCCTACCAGTCACTTCCTAAGATGAATGAGCCTCTATCACAAGCTGCCGCCCCTGCCAAACTCCTCAAAACTAAACCTTGGCTGAACGGGTTTTTTTTTTTTTTTTCCCTTAGGGGCACTGAAAATAATGGGATCTCTGCAAATTTCAAGATGTTTATTCATAAGAAGATTATTATCTGAAGTTTGGAATATTCACATTCCCAAATCTGGAAAACAAATTCAATAAAATTAGCTTCAAAATCAGCATTCTTTCAAAAAGATAAAAAAAAAATCGTATATACGGAGCTAAGGGAGATGGCTCAGTGGTTAAGAGCACTGGTTGCTTCTTCCAAAGGACCTGGATTCAATCCCCAGTATTCCCATGGTAGCTCAGAGTTGTCTATAACTCAAGTCCCAGGGGCTCTGACACCCTCTTCTGGCCCCCATAGTCATCAGGCACGCATATGGTACATGCACATATAGCTAGACAAAGCACTCACTCAGGTAAAATAACCTTGAAATAATAAAATATTAGCTCAAAGAATATCATTAGCATATATTTGTATAGTTTAATTAGTGTTTTAGTTGAACATGTGTCTAACACAATATCCAAAAACGAAACAAAAAATATATTCTTTCTAAATTTTGGCCTTTTTCTCACTTTTTTAATTTGCTGCAACGTTTTCAACTAATATTCTGTGTTTAATATTTTGAAATTAATTTTTTCACTAGATTCTCTTCTTAGTAAGAGAAGCAAGACAATGGGTTTTTTTGCAAATACTCTGGAGAAGGTGGTCATATTTAGATAACTCTTCTAAATGAGATACATTCTCAGGTTCAATGTATTTTATACTGAAATATGCATATGTCTCAGCTCAAATATTTTTACAAGCATTGTTTCTTTTCCAACTACTTATAGCACCTTCCTTCAACACTTTTTTTGTTTGTTTGTTTTTTGTTTTTGGAGACAGTGTTTCTCTGTGTAGCTTTGACACCTGTCCTGGAACTTGCTCTGTAGCCCAGGCTGTCCTTGAACTCACAGAGATCCACCTCCCGAGTGCTGGGATTAAAGGCGTGCGCCACCACTGCCTGGCAACAATTTTTTTTTAAAGACAACACTTAACAAATAAATCATCTCTATTTATAATTTTCTTGCAAGTTCACCATATTTAGATGTGAAAAAAAATTGGCTCAGGTTGTCTTTTTCCTAATAATATACGAACTATAAAATTATCCAATTCAATTAATCCTTCCAATGAGTCATTTGTTAAAAAACCATTTTGCAATTTCAAAGCCAAACCATCTGTGCAGTTTAGTTTGTTCAGCTCATTTGCCTGCAATGTCTTCCTATTTCCCAGAGACCTTTCACTAATTGCAATTTGAAAAGCTTCATCCAGAACTTTTTGTATTATCTAATCATTCATTAAATCATATGTTTACAAATTTGCAGGGACTGTTAAAGTATTACTCAGGTTTGGGTATCTCACAAAAAATTGCATACTATTGAATGACAATAAACGTGAAAAGCTGGACCAAGACCTGAGGTGCCATAGGCATACGTGGGAATCAAAGCACAGGCTTAGTTGTTGGCCCTCGCCTTGCACCTTGCTTGAGATGAAGGTCTCTCTTTTTCAGTGCTGTTCACTGCTGCATGCCAGGCTTGCTGGCCCACAAGCTTCCCCCAGATTCCCTGTGTTCTTCTTCCATCTCAAGGTAGGGGCACTGTACACCTGGATTTTACATGGGTTGTGGGGACAAGGATTTTACCTGGTGAGCTACCACTCTAGCCATGAACTTGTTTATTAATGTCATAGTAGCTTCACCACAAAACTGTGTAATTCCAATTGTAGAAATATAATGCATTTTAAAAGTATAGGAACCCTGTAGTTACTAGAATTCGATTGGTAGAATATCATGACTTGTTTCGATGACATTATAAATTCTTTACACAGCCTGTTGTGGTTTGGATGAGAAATGTTCTTCATAGGCTTATGTAGTTGAACATTTGCTTCCTAGGTTCCAGTGTCATTTGGAAAGGTTATGGAACCTTTAGGAAATCAGGCTTGCTGGAGGAAATATGTTACTGGAGGCAGGTTTGGAGGTTTTATAGCCTTGTCCCATTTAGTGTTTTCTCTCTGCTTTCTGTGTGCAGTAAAATGTGATCAGTCAGCTTCTGCTCCTGCCGTCTGCTTGCATGCCCTCCCTGTCATTATAGACTCCAGCCTTCTAAAACACGAACTCTTCCTTGAGATGTTTTAGATGTTTTGTAGCATGAAATTTAAAGGGTCTTATTAATAAAAACAAAAAATGGGGTGAATCCTGGAAGATCAGAGAAACAGAACCAGCCACAGCTAACCTCACCTCACCAATTCTTCAGCTGATCCTGTTTCCTAAGACTGGAAGCCTCCGAGTCCTCATCTAAATGGATCTCAGCTGAACTGCTGCTCAAAAGCCTAAAAGCTTAACAAACCTCTAGTTCCTGTTCCTCCCACTTTTCTGCTTCTTGCTATCACTTCCTGGGATTAAAGGCTTGTGTCACCATGCCTGGCTGTTTCCAGTATAGCTTTGAACTCACAGAGATCCAGACAGTCTCTGCCTTTGGAATGCTAACATTAAAAGTGTGTGTGTGTGTGTGCCACCATTTTCTGGCCTCAATATCTAGTGGTTAATCTGTTCTCTGGCCCCAGATAAATTTATTAGAATGCACAATATAGTGGGGAACACAATATCACCACAGTGTTTTACCACAGGCATGGAGAAGTAACTAATACATACCACTGCCAATTACAAACACATTGTTCCTCTATTGTTTTCTTCACCTAGTGATAATGTTGTTAAACCATAGTAATGTACTTCATCAGAATTAACCTTTTAATATTTCCAATGGTCTCTGATGCTTCACTTTCAAAGAATTAATTTTAAAAGTCTTCCTTTGCTTCCTACAATCGTATGGGGCAGAGGAAAGAGAAAACAATGGAATTAGCTGATTTTGAGTTTGAAGTATTTGCTGATGCCAGAATGTGCTTAAAGATTGAGAAGGTCTGCTATCAATGAAATCACATGTTCTACTAATGCTTCCTGCTTCATCAATGCACAAAAGTACAAAACTGAAAATGAGCACATTTAACTTACACCAGCAGTCAACTGCTCTAAAGAAAAATTCAAACTAAAAAAAAGTGGGATTTTGTCTCACCTTTGGTAGTTGCATGTGTAATGGTGTCCTTTTTGGTGTGAGCCTCCTAAAATAGCCTTTGAGGTCAATGTTGCTGGAATTCTATCAGATTTTGGTTTCCTAGTTTTGATATGCTCTGTGCTATCACACCATTCTTTACCGGCCCTGCAAACAAAGTACTGCTTTGAGAAATGAGCATGCGCCTCTACTTCCTAAGGTCACCTACTGTAGAAGAATTTATGGCAAAATTCAAAAAGTATTTCCAAATATTAGGAAAAACGGCTATCGACCTACGATTGGTGGATGACAATGTCATCATAGCAGGAACATTCTAACCACTCCTATCTACTTCCCAATGGACTGTTCAGTCTCTGTTTTCTATGTAGTGGGAGAGCTACATCTTCTCCTGCTTCTCAGGGATCCTTTCCAGCAGGATTCTAGAGGCTTTATGCATCTTGCAGCCCCCTTCCCGAAAGTCACACAACTGACCACTAGATGAAATCACCAATGACCTCAATATCTAAAATTTCTCCCACTACTATGAAACAAAAGGAGTTCAGTGGTTATACCTCTGCACCTTTCTCATCTTCTTGAATCTGACATTAATTAAAAGGAGAAAGAGGCTACTGTTCATCATCATATGGTACATTCATATCTCATCCCTACTACCAATAAGAAAATGACAAAGTCTAGAAATAAAGTAGATATTTAGCAAACCCATTTTGACTTATTTTTAGATAAATAGTAATAATATCTGAATTTAAAAAATAATTTTATTCATATCTACTGAGGAGTACCGAGTGACCACAAGCCAAGACATTATCGTACAAACTAGGATGGATAACACGTAATAGAAGCAAGATTTTAATGGCATCAGATACTCAAGACCGTTTTTTAAATTAAGAGCCTTCCCTTAAAGTATTTTGATATAAAATTATACATACATAGTTGTCATAGTTTAACTTTGGGAAGCATAGAGTTTTCAAAGATAATTTCCATGATTTCCTGGCTCCACCATTCTTTCGGATATACAACATTCCTTTTTCCATGATTGTTTTCAAAAACCTTCTCAATACTTTACCAAAAGCAGCCACCATGCTGAACTACAGTAGGCGGCACCTCACTGGTACAGCTTGGAGGCGTGCACTCCTTCCTGGATTTGGCAGGATGGGCCAGAACTCTAACCAGGGCCTTCTCCCTCACCTTTCCCTCTTGTGCCATTCAGCAGCTCTGAGAGCAGCCAAAGCCACAGGAATGTCAGGGTGATTATTGGCCAATGTCAAACTTACTTTAGAGCAGAGGCCCCTTAAGTTCAGGAGACAGATTTACCTTCCTTACAGGCTTAATAGAATTAACCAAATCAGCACTTCCTGGGGAAGGCATGCTGCAGAGCCACCAAGCTAGTGGTATCATTAAGGAAGCACATGTGTTTAAAATAAAATGGTTTCTAACAGTGGGTCTCAAATACCTCCTCCTCTGGCATACCTTCTGACTTTTGATTGCTGTCCAGCTGTGATGACTTTAATCTTAGACTTTGAAACACTCTCCATATCTCTCTTTCCCCCTATTCAGCTATCAAATAGAAGTTCCCTTAATAAAAAGAGAAATACAATATACTCAAAATATACTTGAGGGTCGAGTTAGTGACTTTTTGGTCATTCCTCATAGAACATTTGCACTCTCTTTCAACCAAGGTCTCACTCTTTCTCTTCATTACAAACAAGAAACGGTGGCCTGCTTGTGCTTCTCAGCTCATCGTTTGTCATACTTTGCTAGGGCACCGAGCCTAGAATTTTCTGTTCACATTTTATTGTTATTTTATCTATCACATCTGGAAAGCAAGGGCTTTTTTCTTGATGTGAAGACTTTCAAAACTGGTAAGCAAGTAGGGTTGGAATGCATGGTCTGTGCCTCAGTGAAATATCAGATATCTTTGTGCTTGAGTTTTTCATCTACAAATGGGGTTATATCAAATGCACAATATATACTTGTATGAAAATATCCTCATGTAACACAGTAGCACAGTAGTGTGCGCCATTTGTTGATCCGGATTGTTACATCATAAGGAGTTCTATAGAAAAGTTAATTTTTTTCAACCAAATTCTAGTACTAAATTTAGAATGATGATGCAAACTAGATTTCATCTCACGAAGAGACAGTGCAACTGAAATCATGAATAGCATGTCCAAATTAGAGATGTTTTCATATCATATAGCTGTGCTTTCAACTATTGAAGCATGAGTGTGCTTTACCAAGGGCAAGGAAGGGTCTAGCCTTCAAACCACAGTTACCCACTCATGTTCCTCCACTAATTCTAGCTTGTCCCCTAGTGTTCTCAGTTATTCACCACCTGTAGTTATCTAGAGGGTAGAGTAGAAGGCTTATTGATTTATTCCTGGTTGCCCTTAGGTGCATTGTCTTGCCTTTTGTCTGTGGCTGTCTTTTGGGATGGGTAGTTAGGCCTCTTCTGTTCTTAGGTCCTGGTTAGGCTTCACTAATAACTCTTTGCGCCATTCTATCACAGAGGTGTTTCAAGGGTCCTGACTAAGAATGGACAAAGATAGATCCCTCAAGACGCTTAAATCAGTGCCTTACTCGATAGAACCGATGAGCAACCATAAACATAGACTGTTAAGATGAAGACTGAAGGCTGACAACACTGTATCCCTAGTCAAACTCAGCCCATCTACTCAGCCCATCTGCAGTTATCCTTGAGCATGGGCTTACATCACCCAGACTTGTAGTGTGACCCTCTCATGGGCCCTTGCCCCCTGAGGAGTCTCCATGGAACTATCCGTGTACCTATCTGTTTGACTTCATCTACATCAATATGTCAGTTCACATTTTTTAAAATTCCTGTCTCCTGTGGGTTCTGATTTGTTCCTAAAAGCCATCCAATCTTCTCTCTCCTCTGTTTTCTTATGAATCCTCACAGCCTACTGATATAAGCACAGCATTTTTATCTCCCACCTGCAAGTTCTACCAGATAACCGGAGGCCTGAAAAACTGTGAGGCCACAGAAGACACCAGGGTATGTTGCTGCTTCGATTGGCTTCCTGTGTTGTGTGTTTGTTTTTTCTTTTGCTCTGAGTATTTGTCAGGTCTGTGACACACAAGGGTGGGTTACATTTCTTGGCAATTCAATTCTAGTTCTTCAAAAATGCCCATCCTCATCTAGAAATGGTACTGAATCACTTCTTCCTATTTCCTATTTACTGCTTGCCCTTTTGTTATTATGTAGAGAATGAGATAATCTGGTTAAGGAAAAATGGATTTGTAATGTTCACATCAACACTGCAGTATACGTTGCCCAATAGGAAAATATACTAAATCTATTAAAATTTTATACCAATTGGCAAAAGTAGAAATGCTCTTTATATAAGCTTTACTAAATAATATGGCATAAAAAAAAACCCTCAGAAGTACAATTTAAGATACCTACAGCTGGGCATGGTGGCACACACCTTTAATCCCAGCACTCAAGAGGCAAAGGCAGGCAGTTCATTGTGAATTTGAGGCTAGCCTGGTCTGCAAAGTGAAACTAGGGCTAGGGCTGTTACACAGAGAAACCCTGTCTCGGAAAAACAAAAATAAACAAACAAACAAGCAAACAACAACAACAACAACAACAACAAACCAAAAAAAGGTATCTATAATTATAACAAAATACAGAAATATCAATGGCTCATAGTATCAATATGGCCACCATATTCTTCAACCTAAGAATGGAGGACACCTCTCTCCTGATCTAGCTGTGATGTTTCACTTTTCTATGGCCCTCTATGGCTTCATTGTTCCTCTATTTCCTGTGTGCCTGTGCTCCCTGTGACTCATACCCTCATTTTCACTATTGTGAAGGCCAGCCAGCTAAGCAGCCACAAGGACTGCTAACGAACTTGTTAAGAAATGATGACCAAAGCTATAAGGGGCAGGGGAATGAGCCTTTTAAGTTTGATTGAATTCGCCCTACTGAGTTAGGGACATGAGTGGCAGCTCATCAGTAGTTCTCTGCATTTTGATCAGTTAGGGTTTGCCTGCAATGATCTTCCTCTGCGGCAAAGGGAAGAAGCTTGTTTGATGAAGGGCTAGAGCTATATTTAGTTGCTTGATGCTTCTGCTGCTACCAGAGGCAAGAGAAAAACAGGGTCTTGTAGAAAGAGCTGGTGCCACATCAGATGAGATCCCGGGAAACCAGGTATTGGCACTGCAGAGGCAATGGCAGATGCAATGGGAGTTCGTGGGACCCTGCATATCTCTCTGAGAAGAGTTCCTTTATTATGTATTGCTATTAAAAACCTCATTCTCTTCAACCAGCAGGCTAAAACAAAAACAAAGCTAGACCTATTTGACCAAGCAGTTTTCATTTCTTATGTGAACAGAAGTTTGGTTATATTCTGAGATTGTCAACCATCTTTTTTCTCTTGACCGCTATATATTGCATTATGGTAGAACATACTATCTCAAAACACTATTTTTCATATGTTTGTTTGTTTTAAGACATCCTTCCCTTGCCCAAACTCTAGTAGGATAAGTTAAAAGATGTTGGGTACAGTAGAGGTATTAAGTATTTTTTCAACAGTTTAATGAAAATCAAGTACTTTGGAAGGTGGATTTCTTGGAAATCTTGTACTTCTCTGAATAGACAAGTCCTTAAGATGAGTGGTTATTTCCAGTTGTGGGGGCTATCTGTGTTCATGGAGTTCAGGAGCAATCTGGAATTAATAGTCAGAAAACTCAAAAGGGAGGAGCCACTGCATCGTGGGAAAAAGCAGAGAGGAGTTACTGCATCATGGGAAAAAGGAAAACTGTCAGAGAAAGGAGTGTTTAGAAACACAGGATGGGTGCTTGGCAAGAGAATGCTGATCTCTCTTTGTAAACTACAAGGCTTACAAATCCACCATCTTTCCTATGGAAAAAAAAAAACAAGGAGAAGGTTAAGAGCTTACAAAATGAATTTAAATGATAGCATGCTTACTGGTGGACTACAAGAGTAGTTATCTACTTGTTCCTGATGGTGTCCTATTAATCCCCTTAAGAAAATATCAACAAAGAATCGAAAATGTGTACAACGTTAAAGATTCTAACCTACCTAGAGTAGTTTATGCTTTTTGATTTTTGAAAGCTGTAAGCTCTCACTTCTGAAACCCAGATAGCTGGTTCCAACTCTGATTGTAGAGCAAACTGTAAGACAGAGTGTCCTGTAGACCACCACCGTCTGTAACTCTGCTTCATGATGGCAAAGGTCATGTCAGGCCTAGACAAAACAAGAACACTAGAGAAGTCTCTTAAATGCTTACTTGATCTGCATAAGTAGAAAAATTCTAGGTCAAATGGACAAAAGTCTGACTTGCACAGTAACGACAAAGTCTCAGACCCTCAATCACCTCCCAGACTTCCTATTCGTTGCTTTTCCATATTTGTATTACATCTAATTCTAGGTCAGAGGCAAAGAATAAAGAGCATAAAAACAAACAGAACATCTGAAAGTGGCTAGTTGCTTCTTAAAACTTCCTTATCTGTTTGCGGAACTTACCTCACATCAAATCTCATTTCGCTCTCTCCTTTAGCTGTACTATAGCTGTGATCAGACCTGCAACTTCACTCTTATTTATCAAGGGGATTGTATCAAAACAAACAAACAAACAAAAACAAAAAACAAAAAAAACTTAATAAAGTTTACATTTCAAAATCAGTCTTATTCTAGGCTCAGTTTTAAATTTTAAACTGATAGATCATATTTTCATCCTGTAGGCTCTTCGCTACCCAGGGGTGATGATTATTACTTTTGGTAGATAGGTGGGGGAGCTCTAAGAAATCTAGGGGGAAAAACATAACTAATCTATCACTCACTTGGAGACTGGAAGGAAGGAATAAAGTAATAATGTCGTGAGATAAATCATCAAGAATTCTATATAAATAACAGAAAAATGTAATCACCTATATAAAACAGGTCAGAAAATATTACATCTTTTTCCAAAAGTGAAAGCATAACCCAAATCACTCAGTGATAGAGGCAATGGCTAATTTGAAGTTAAATGTGGGAAACTCAAGATTAGAGAAGTCATTAATATTTTACTAGAATAAAATGTCTAAAGGCTATTTGTTCTACAGCATACTGTTAAATTCATAGAAAATTATTCTTAGAAATTGGCAAATAATGTAAAATTTAATTTAATAATAATTAAGATATATATTCCTACATTTTATGTCTAAGCCACTAATGTAATGGTAAACATAGGAACATTGTTTAATTTCTCATCACACACAAGAAACAAAGTAATTATATTTCTTTTTTTACTTGCATGAAACTTTATTTTCCTTTTCTTTCCATAACTGGGTAGAAGAAAAAGTTGTATAGGAAATAGTTTTCTTTCCTTCCCTAGAAACCTGAATAAATTCTAATTATTGATAGTTTCCCCCTCCCTTACTTTTCTTTACCTTTAAATTATTTCATTTTTCAACTTTATAAGGAGGGAAAATAAAGGTTCAACACTTTATGAATAAATCGGTTAAAATTTAAGACAATTTAAAACAAATGGAATTATACGTAGTGCTTATAGTCCTTTAAATATTATAATAAACTTTCAAAAACATGTGAAACAAAAGCAAATAAAACATAGTTCATCTAACAATAAACAAAAATAAAGGAAATGGTAACAAAGCTTGAAAAGTAGCAAGAAAGCAAGAAAACAAACATAACCTGAGACTCTCAACATAAACTAGTTAAACCCTCACATGTAAAACTTTCCAGATTCTTGTACAACAATCCAAATCTCTGCTCCTTACAATAGCTATGAATACTTAGAGTACACATATTCTATGAAATGTGCAGGGTGATCAAAAACAAAATAATAGAATACAGCCATGAATGAGGCAGTGGCAAAGCCTGAAACTCAGAGGAACTGTCACAGCTTTTAACAAGAGCTGGATTAAGAATTATCAAAAAATTGACTAAGAAAGAAATTAATTAGTTCAAAAGAAAAATTTAATAGACTAAAATCCCTCCCCCCGCAAAAAAAAAAACCACCCAGAATTAATGAATCCATGGATTATTGACAACAAAAGTAGATTTCTAAAATGCATGATTAAGAAAAGGGAGAAAACAGTAGAGTTGGGAAGTGAAGGGGTAAGAAAAGCAAGCAGACTATAGGAGATGACAATGTAAAGCCTTATATAACAATAACAAATCTGCACAACTAGTAAAATAGAAGACGTTCACAAAAGACATAAAACTGCAATTAAAAATTATTAAATTCTTAATTGAGTAACCGCCATAGTCATAATGAAAAACATTTTTAAATGACCCCAGGTCCTCCAGGAGTTGTTTTACTAGTGAAATACTTGAAACTTTAAAGGAACCAGTAAACTCAATTCTATATAATTTGTTCCAGAGCACAGAAAAAAAGAAGATGGAAGTCCATCAAATCTATTTTATGAATCTAGAATAATTCTGACACCAACATCTGACAAACAGGACATGTAAAAATAAAACTAAAGACAAATTTCTCTCAGGAATATGCATCCAAGAGTGAATGAGGATTAGGATATCTTTGTGCCTGGCATTTATTAGCTACCCAATAAATTCCTTCTACATCACTAAAGAAAGCATGGCCGTCCAGAACAAACTCCCCCAGCTTCCAGGCCCTGCATCTACACATCTGATGCACAGAGGAACCTGACTTCACCTCGTTTCCTTCCCTTTCTTTGTTCATGAATAAAAGTTTGTGAGTGTGGCCTGGATCCCATCACAAGTGTGTCATCTGTCAATGAGTGCTATCAGTGACTTCTGTGTCAGGTACCAGAGGCCTCTTGCTCTCTTAAACTATTCCCACTCTGCTTCTTATAAAACTTACCTTTATTTACTGTTACATGTGTGAGGTACAGGCATGTGTGTATGCATGCTGTGCATGGGCACATGTTGTGTGTGTGTGTGTGTGTGTGTGTGTGTGTGTGTGTGTGTGTGTGTGTGATGGGCATGAATATGTGTTGATATGTGCGTGAGGGGTGTGTGTGTATGGGTGTGTTTGTATATTTGTTTGTGTGTACATGTTGGGCATATGTGTATGAATATGTTTGTATGTGTGTGCTATTCATGGATGATTGTGTGTGTGTGTGTGTGTGTGTATGTATGCTTGTGTAGATGTTATGTTATGTGATATGGCACACGTGGTAGGGGGACAAGTTTCAGGTATTTCTTCCCTCCTTCACTTTATTGAGACAGGGACAACGCAAAGCATCTGTGTGTTACATTGCCTAAAGCATCACTTCGAATCATGGAAAAGCATCACTGTGTGTTGCATTGTCCAAACCATCCTGCTAATCAGCCTTGACATCAGGTTATCATATTTTGAATATGCCTTCTCTCTTCCACATTACCCTACCTCAAGTTCAGACCATTAATATATATTATTGGATTACTACAGAAGCTGATTAAAAGGCTTCTTGGTCTTCTTTCTTACCCCTTGCTAATTAATACATTTTGAAAGCACCACTAGGGATATCATATAATAGGTACATGTACTTTTTATTCAGTAGTACTCCACTTATTTAGTATATCTCACAAGGCAAGGCCCTCATAACCAGATTGCTTTCTGTCTCCTCTTCATCTTTCCTTTGTTGACAGCTTGATGGGTGTGTACTATTTTTTAGCTTAGAGGTATGAAACATAACTAGTGTCTAAACCCTAATGTTCATGAATCAATGAGTGGACTCAACTTATTCTTATCTGCTTTATTTTATCCACTCTTCCTGTGACTAGGTCATTCACTCGTTTACTTACATTATTTTTTTTTACCTCCCACCCCTTTTCCATGAATAGCTACAAAATAGCTACCTAGCTTATTAGCAAAAGACAAATGATCCTGAAAGCCAGATTTGTCAATAACAATACCTTGAATACATAGCATTTTAAAGCATTTTATATTCCAGTTATACTGAACTCTTTCAATTCTTACTGAAAGACAGTTAATGCCACTTAAAACCTTACTTTCTATTAAGGATCCAAGAATTGAATTAATATGAAATGAAGAACAAAAGGTAGTGAACATAAACCTAAAAAACATATAATTAGCACTAGAGAACAAGTTCATATACATAAACGTGCCCATTAAAAGAAGCTGATGCAATTGGGGATAGAAGGAGCAGGCATTCAGGGCTGTGGGGGTATGGGAAGTAGGTGTAGGCAAATGTGGTCTTAAGTACCTGTCATCCTCTATGAAGTCCCTTGAGGCTGAACTTCATTAACAGGGGTAGATTCTTCACATTTTCAAAAAAAAAAAATTAAGGATCACATGCCTACTTATTTTTAAAGCAGATGTCTTTGCTCTGAACCAAATTTCACTGTCTTGATAATCTCATCTTCTACATGGAGTTATATTTTGCTGTCCCAAATGGCCCAAGTAACTTGCCAAACTGTATTAGAATTATAACAGTATGAAAATAAACTGATGTTCATTGTTCATTTGTATGTCTTGTTATTTTTGTCTCCTCATGTTTTATGGCAAAGATTAGTTGATTTGTGTTCAAATATTCCATTTTCAAGTCTGGATTAAAAAGAAAAAAAAGACTAAATGACTAAATCTAGTCTGTAAACAGAGGCTTTTCTGTTCCACCTAGTCCCACAGCCAGTTTTAAAATAATCACTCAGAGGCTTAATATTAATTATAAACTGTTTGGCCTATTGGTCAGGCTTATTTTACTAACTAGCTCTTTTAACTTAAATTAACCCATTTCTATTCATCTATGTCTTGTCATGTGTCTCACAGCTTCACCTATGTTCTAATGTATCTTGCTCCTCCAGCAGCTGGCTGGCATCTTCTCTGACTCTGCCCTTCTTCTCCCTGTATCTCTGCTTGGATTTCCCACTTGGCTCTATCCTGCCTTGCTATATATAGGCCAAAGCAGCTTCTTTATTAACCAACGGCAATAAAACTTATTTATAGAGCAAGGCGGTGGTGGCACATGCCTTTAATCCCAGCACTCAGGAGGCAGAGCCAGGCAGATCTCTGTGAGTTCGAGGCCAGCCTGGGCTACCAAGTGAGTTCCAGGAAAGGCATAAAGCTACACAGAGAAACCCTGTCTCGAAAAACAAAACAAAACAAAACAAAAAACAACCAAAACAAAACAAAAAACTTATTTACAGCATACAGAGGGGGTTATCTCTACTGCATTTCCCTTTTTCAGTCTAATTAAAAAGGAAGGTTTAACTTTAACATAGTAAAATTACATATAACAAAATAGTTATCAAGCAAGAATTACAGTTGTAAAATTTAGTCTATTTGTATTTAGCAAAATTAAAGAAAATATTCTATCATCTATCCTATATTTGTAAATATAAAATTTCATATCAAGTCCAAACTCTGAAATGGGTGAAATCATCAGATGAGAGGGATGAAGTATGATTATGATGAGGGACTCAACTTTTTTAGTGACACTTCCTTTCTCTCAACCTGTCTAGATTGTCTATCATCAGAAATATTCTCTGTGAATCCTTCTCTACTGCCCCTGCTCCCTGGTTCTACTCTGGTGAGTTCTCAAAGCACTGTGTTGCTGCCTTCTCACATGTTTTCATATAATTATTTGTTTATGTCTTTAAACAAATAATGACTCTAGGCTTGGCTTATGCTAGATCCTCATAAATCCTTACCTGATCAATGAGTATCATTCCAGGCGTTTGTTTGTTTGTTTGTTTGTTTGTTTGTTTGTTTGTTTGTTTTTCCAGACAGTGTTTCTTTGTGTAACAGCTCTGGCCATCCTGGAACTCACTTTGTAAACCAGGCTAGCCTCAAACTCACAGAGATTCACCTGCCTCTGCCTCTCAAGCGCTGGGATTAAAGATATGTGCCACTACAAACCTGCCATTCCCAGCATTTTGTCTAGTTGTATGTTTTTATTTTTTTAAATATTAGACTGAACACAAGATAGGAAACTTTCCTAAGAACCAAGGGTAATATTGTTCAAGCTTTCTTAATTCCCTCAGAAAGTTTTTCTAATTCTATATGTAGCTGCATATTTTAGAATTTTTGCTGTCTGTTTATATATCTTTCAATTATTTTCTACTTCACTTAAACACTCCAGCATCTATAGCATGTTTAAAACTCTTTTTGACACAGGAAGTAATGCTGTTGTTATATTTTTTTTTTGTTTTATTTTATTTTGGTTTAGTTTGGTTCACAGCCATTCTATCACTGGCCTGAACTCCACGTACCACTTATCTTTCAGTAAAGTGGCCATTTAATACATAATAGAGGAAGCCTTTAAGTTCTAAAAAATCTTGACTCTGTAAAATACTCTTGTAACCCGCAGCTTATAGAAGCTGAGCATATCCTAATGGTTGTTCGGTCATTTAAGAGGTGTTTGAATTATTAGGTGAGGGAAGTCACTGTAACAGTCAAGCCAAATAACTAAATACATCTGAAGCCGTATAATTTAATGTATTAGGAGCAGATCTTTTGAAAATTTCTAGAAAGTTATCCAATATCCCATTGACCAGCATTTTAAGACACATTTTACAGCTTAAGCCCCAGCTTAAGTGCCTGCACCGTCCACTGAGAAAAGAGGGAGACAGCATAATGGCAACCCTAGCCGTGGCGAATGCGCTGCTTCTTTAGCGAGCCATTATTTCACAGTCAGTATTTGTAATTGGAAAGAAGCGTCCCTTAAATGTGCTAAATCAATTAATTACCCAAATACACTTGCGTTAACATCCTGCAAGATTGGAATAACTTCCAGATGCCACGTTTGCTCATTCTTGAGTCATCACGTGTCTGTGGGTGTACTGTACCACTCCACCTGGGAAGGCAGAAAGTGCAGCCGTGGTCGCTGCACGGAAAATTATTCCTGTGAGCAGCTGAATCTTGGCATAGACACAAATATCCTATATCATGGCCTAATAATTTAATCATTTCCTATCTTGGCTTCTTTACAAGTGAAAAGAGGCCTAGTAACTGATAATGGAGAGGAAGCCGTAACAACCAAAATGAATATAAGGAATTCTGTGTTTTGAAGAGAAGTGCATAGTCCTGTGCTTAGTAGTAACCAGACTTTGATGTTCCCCCATGTTTTTGCCTAAGAATGACCTCATTAACTTATTTTCCCATTGAGAAAGTATGTATGGTAACATTAAGCTCTGTTTGCTATTAAGGGCAGTCTTTTTTCATTTAGCATCTAATGCTTGTTTTATTTTAGCGCATTTAAAACAATGTTATTCTAACATACCCAACGAATTAGATTTCGGGGGCCCAGTATTGTGGAGAATCTGAATAGCATCATGCTATCCTAATAGTAAGTTTATTCATTAAATGACATTGTTTAAAATGAAAAAATACATTTAGAATTCCTTTGTTGCCTTTAGATTTTTCTAGAATCTTTAAAACTACATCCCCATGAGTTGAACTTCTTCTTTAGTTTTATGCATTCTATTAACATAAAACTGCGAGGCAAATTTGCTTTTAATAATTTTCTTCAAGCTTTGTGCTTTATTAGAAATAACCCATTTACCGAAAACCTTTTATTTGGATTGGTGGTGAGAATAAACACATAGTTCTTGGTGACTTTTATTATTTATTGTAAAGTAATTTGGCAGGGTGTTGTGTAGGCAACTAAACGAAATAAAAGATTCATCAGAACTCCCAATCTTTTTTTGATTTGTGGAGTAACAGAAAACAGGAGGCCAGTCCTGTTTTTACTCCCTGAAGGTTTGGTTCAGTATGTGCCAGTGATGGAAACCATCGTCCGCCTATAAAGCAACAATTAGGGCTGGTTTCCATTGACTCCATCAGTCAGATGTAAAAATACAAAAGACTAATATAAAATAAGCCCTCTTCTGTGTAGCTTCATATGCCATAAATGTGAGCACTCTGGGATATGTGCTGCTCTTGCTGTTTACCAATGCTCTCCTGGAATGTTTGGTTTAAAGGTTTGTATTTTAATTGCAGAATCCAATACAAGAGGGCAAAGAATCGTCAGCCCCCACCCTCTAGATGATAGCATAGTTGAAAGGCAAAGTATTGCTGGATAAATTGGTAATCAAACTAAGGCTCATAGCAGCATATACAGCCTCTTGGTATAATTTTTTCTTTCATGAGACTTATATTAATTTATTTTAGAAAGCATTAGAAAAATTTCTTCTGCTTAAATAACTTCAGGTCAGTTACGAAGAAACATGAAACGGGATAATTAGTAAAACAAGACAAGAAGGAAAAGATTAAAAGGTTTAAAAGGATCTAATTAACATGCTAATCATTCTCCATATATTTTGACGAGACACCAGCAGAGAGTTAAAGTTATTTGTCCTAATTTATATGTCAGTGTAAATAAGTGAATCCTTGAAACTAACCTTGTACAAGGTTAGAGAATAGCAAAGTGTTTGCTAAGGAAATAAAGATGATTCCTCAGAAAAAAAAAATTAAATCTAAAGTGAAAGAAATGGTTCTAGGTCAAGAAATGCATACATTCACTCATAATCATCAGTTGTTTACTATTTACATGTCCATAATGTTTGAGTCACACAGAAGGGACTGAGAATCGAATAGAAAATATCTGCAGGCCCCTGAGGCTAGAAGGCTGGGAGCAGTGATAAACTTGGGTGTCTTTGAATAACGGAAAATCCCATTCTCAGGTGTTCCAGATGGACATGTTCAGTTTCTTCTGACCATGCTTAAAGGGCTTTCTCAAGTCATGTTTTCCTTCAGAGTGTGCCCAGAAATTATTCTAGCAAGAAGGTAACTACCTTTGTTATTATCCTTGGTGGCCTTGTTAAATAACATTTCTGCCAGGATGAAAGGTTAATGAGAGGATGCATTTTTACTATTGCCTCATAAAACATGAACATATCTCTTCCTTGAAATATCTTTTCCATCTAACGTGACAGACATCATGATACCTTTACAGAAAGTAGTATATTGCTATTTTGATAAAGTTTTAAATATATATTTACTTAGTTTTGGAAGCTTCATACATGTATATGATGTATTTTGATCATAACCACCCCATACTCCCCCCTCTTCCAACTTTCTCTATTCCTTCCTAACATGTCTCCCTCCCAACTTCAAGCCTTCTCTCATTAAATCCCCATGGTTGACTTTTTCTCCGTATGTTAGGTTTTATTCTCAACTTGGTAAAACCTAGAGTCACTGGAGAGAGGGAACTTCAATGAAGAAATCCCACAGATATATTGACCAAAAAGTGTTATGTCTCTGGGTTCTCTGCCACTAGACTTGATGTCATGAGGTGTTTGTCAGTTCTGTTTTAAAACACGAAGAATATTTATTCTGGTTAGAATACGGAGGAGAGGAAACAGAGAAATCTAGGACTTCCTCAAGAATCTCTCCAATTTGCAGAATAAACATTAACATTTATTCACTGGACTGTGTCTCTCTTGGAGCTCTCTATGTGTAGCAGGCTTTTTCTTTTAGGCCACCAACCAGCTCCCAAATCATGACACAGAGACTTAATATTAGTTATTAATGTCAGCCTTACCATATGCTCGTTTCTTGCTAGGTCTTATAACGTAACCTGTTTCTTTTCATTCATGTTTTGCCTCAGGGCTTTTTACCTTTCTTTTATTCTGTATTTCCTACTCCATCTAGTTGGCTAGTGGCTCTGCCTGGCTGGCTGGCCCTGTGCATCTTCCTCTCTTTCTCCCTCACTCTCTCCTCCTCCTCTTTCAAACCTAGATTTCTCCTCCTACTTATTCTCTCTGCCTGCCAACCCTGCCAATCCCTCTCCTGACTATCTATTGGCTACTCAGCTTCTTATTAGATCAATCAGGTGCCTTAGGCAGGCTTGGTGAAACAGCAACCCATCTTTACATAATTAAATAAATGCAGTATTAACAAATGTAATCAAAGGCAGCAGAAACAAATGTAACACACCCTCACATAGTCAAAGTAATACTCTGCAATTTAAATAAATATAACACATCTTTGCCAAGTTAAAATAATATTCCACAACAACTATATAGACCAGACTGGCCTAGAACTCAGAGAGATCCTCCTGCCTCTATGTCCCAAGCACTGGGATTGAAGTAGTATGCCACCATGCCCAACAAGAGTTCACTGTTCTTAATGGGCTGCTGATTATCAGGCATTTAGCCCCCTGGCTTGGCTCTCTCTCACTTCATCCTTAATCCTTTTCCTGGTTCTTTGCACCCCACAAGCACACCAAACTATTTCCAGTTTTATGGATTTGACAACCTCTCTCATCTCTGACATGAGAACAGACTAAGTATAGATTCCTATTTTTGGAACATATTTTCTCACATCCATTCCAAAGGATGAGAATATGTAACTTCAGTGTTGTTTTCTTTCAAGCATCTTGAACAAGTTGGTTTCAATTTCTTATGATCACGTTATGGTAGATACTAGAGACTGGTATGTTCAGGTTCCAACTCACAGTTCAGTGATGTGCTTTTTTGAAAGGCAACATATTTTTCCAGAATTCCTAGAACCTAAGGTTCAAGATAAGAACTGAATCAATCCCCTTGCTTACATGCAATTGTATAAATTCTGAGAGAGAAGTTGGTATGAGTCACATGTTTTCAAACTTTTTGGTTATTTCTATTGGCTTACAAAGTCATGGAGGTATGAATTTTCCAAGTGTAAGACTCCAGTGTCAAGGGCAGTAGTGACACATTTGTATCAAAGCCCAGATGTGACAACATGTCCTTGTGATGAAGAATTATAAAGGCAGTTCAGGAGAAAAGGCAGATAAATTATTTCATATCACAAAGAGAAAAAAAATTAGACAAAATTTTCATTGTTTTCTAAGGCTTCTCTCAACCCAGCCCACCGCTATCATTGCAACAACTTAAACTTTGTAGAGATTTTACGAGGTCACAAAATCAAGGATCATATGAAAGAGAATTTAGAAATTATAAATGAATCCAAGTTTGAAATGTCTCCCAGAGACCACCACTGTCACTTGCTTCTTTGGACCAGGCTCAAAGCAGTGCCATTGATGATACTTCTTCACAACTACTACGTTGATATTTGAAAAAGAAGAACTCTATAATATCATGTAGATTCTCAACCATGTGAGGAAAAGTGGACATCAGTTTTTTTTCTATAGCTCTGTTGTAGTGGGTAGCCATTCCAGCTTTGATCTGGAAGTTCCAACCCCCATTGAGGTTTCAGTAACTGTCACGCCTACAAGGCCAACAGAGATCCCTGAAGAACCGGGCAGCCTTCTCTTGGTTCCTGGGAAAGACATAGCGCAGTCCGGCAGTGTTCTCTGGAGAACTCTGCTCGGTCTACCTCCAGCGTCCAGGGTCTAGGAACCAAGAGAAGATGGTGCATCTGGATCTCAGGTCTTCAGGGCCCTCTCTTGGCCCCGCCTTGTAGGCGTGACAGTTACTGAAGCCTCAATGGGGGTTGGAACTTCCAGATCAAAGCTGGAATGGCTACCCACTACACTCTGTCTATGTGAACAAAGAGAGTGGCAATTATTTATACCACCAAAACTATTTGAAGATATCTCCCTAATCATCATGAATGCAAAATAAATTAGGGATTTTTTTTTCACTTTTTTTGTCTATAGTGGAGTGGGAAAAAATGCCCTTTACTTAGTTTTTAAGTTAAATAAATTAATAAAAGGCACCTGAGAAGTGTCAAGAAATGTTAGGAGGGTACCAGCATAAAAGACAGAAGCAAAATTAAAGGAAATTTACCAAACAAAAACATGGAAACTGGTATGAGAAGAAAACACTGAAGAACCAACAGGATGCCATGATGGTTTGAGAAAGCAGATGGTTGACTCCTGAAGTCATGTTATCAAAAGCAATGGGCTACTTGATTTTATATCTATATCAACAATATTATTACTATATATTGCATGTATTGTATTTTACATTGTCTATGTGAAAACACTCATAGGGATTCATTCAGCCTGTTAAACTGATTCACTCTCTATAAAATTTAAGGTATTGTTACAGATTTATCATTTTGTTGGATTCTTGAGATTCTCTAATAACGATAATTTCATGCTGTTATTTTAAAGAGCTATCTCATGATTTTTTTTTAGGTCCCAACTAAATCTCTACTCCTTTCTAATATTTCATAAAGACTTCCAGGTTAAAAAAATACCTATTAGTTCTTTTCTTCAGTATGTTGCCCATTTGTTTTGAAGGCGTCAGTGTTACAAACTGATTGTCCTATGTTGACATACAATTGTAGCAGCTGGGAACCAAAGATTATGACTTATTTGCAACTCTTGCCAAGGTGTTGAGCATAACATTAAATATTTTTGTGATTCCCGGAGAAGCTATAGTTAGTGGTGCCTGGAAATGGTTAGGGAACAGAGGGAGCAAGAGATAGACTATAAATCAAAGTCGTCCTTGGGAGTGGGAATGATCAGTGTCTGTTTTGCCTATATCTGGCTGTGTAAGCCAAAAAACCCACAAAGACCTTTTGCCTCAGTTTTTTTTTCTCTTTTTCAGAGCCATTGAGATGATTCAGTAGGTAAAGGTAGCTGTCTCCAAGCCTGAGGATCTGGGTTTGATTGCTGGAACCCACACGGTAGAAGAAGAGAACCAACTCCAGTAAACTGCCCTCTGTCCTCCACTAGCCAACTGCTGCAAGCCCCAGTACACCATACCCACATGCACACATACAAATAAAATGCTATGGAAATGTCTTTAAAAGAAACTTTTTCCAACAAAAGTCCTCTTATAGTATCTGGATGTTATCTATTGGTTTATAGACTCCCCCCGCCCAAAACAAAAAAAAAAAACCAAAAACAAACAAACAAACAAACAAAAAAACAGATCTATGTTACAACAAAAAGCATTAAAGAAGTGGATTATCAACACAAAATCTCCTCTACTGCATATGAGATGTCATATATTAAAGTGTAGCTTCATCAGGTTGGAAGTTAGTGACAGCTAATTTTGATTATCATACAGGCATTAATGCATTTTCAACAACATGATATCCTCATAATATGCAAAACTAGATGAGAAAATTGGGGGCCAGAATCCTTGATTAAAAAAGGGCTTAAACTGTGTATTTCAATGAATATCACAACCTACAGGCTAAATTTTTCATAAACTCCAAAAAAAAGAATAAAAAGATAGAAATAATGTGGCCTCGCTGTGTGTGAATACATGCACTAGTAGCAAGAGAAAACTAAGACTAGATTATAATTTACATGATTAAAGTTATGTGATGATTATTTTACCTTTCTAATAATATATTTTTTAAATAGAGAAGAATGTTGAGTTAACCTCCACAAACTGATGATGTGGCGGGGAACTGCTGTTAGATCTTTGGGTATGAAGATGATGCATCACAGTTTTGTCAAACCCTGGCACTCAATTCTGTGCCTGGCGCTAGGTGTTCCATGTATGTTTATTGAGATGGGTTCCATTTGTGAGATTTACCCATTATTGATATTTAATCCCAATGGAGCAACCCCATAAGCAATTCAAGAACAATGAAACTTACATATGGAGCATCAATCATTAGAGGAAAGAAAATCTTATAACTAATAGCCTTCCCTTTTAGATATCACTTCTCTGTGTGTCCTTCAAGTTCTTTGTAGTACCTGCAGAGAATTACTTCTCTTTCAATATTATAGAATTCACCAACATCACATTTGTTGCTGTACAATAGGCCTTCTGATCTACAATGTTTAATCATTTTTTGACATAGAGGAATAACGTTAATTCTGTTTCAAACAATATCCCATCAGGTGACTCATTTCCACGTACAACACTAAGTTTTACATCCAATGCATGCAAATATAGAACAGTCAACCAATCTGATTTCCATGTAGACTTGCATTTTTATGAATCTCCTTAATTTCCATACCTTTTTTTTTCTGTATTCTTACAACAGGTATGAGTTTTAGAAGTAAAACAATATATCTCTAACTCTATCATCACCTCAAGCTCAAACATTATGATCTTGATCTTTTAAGTCTATCAGGACATCAAAGATTCTTCACACCTTTCATCATCTCTTCAGGCTGCTTGATTTAGATACATAAATGAGCTGTGTACAAGCATCCCAGGATATAACCTGGAAAATAATGTTATATGTTTGAAGTTTGTTAGAAAAAAATAAAGTTGGAAAGAGAGAAGGAAATGAGAGATGAAGAACAAGGAGGAAGAGAAGAAAAAGGAGATAAATGGTGACAAGATAGAGGAGAAACAGAAGGGAGAGGAGGAGGAAAGGTGGGAGGAAGGATTACTGGAGAATTTTCTGGAGCAGTAACCTCAGTAACAGTAAAAGCTGACAGACTTTTCACTGAAAATTACCAGACACCCTTCTGTTTCACAACATATACCATGTGCTCTTGAGCACATGCATGACCTTCACTTAGGAAGACATAAACCTGCTTGTCTGATTTTTTTTTAACATTAAATAGGAAAGAATAAAAATGAACATTCATCATCTTCATGGATTTGTTCTTTGATTTTCCACTGTTCAAGTTGAATAATGATGCTGATAATAATACAGCAAAGAGAATCTTGTGACTACCTTCTGTCAGCAAGAAAAATAAAAAATAAAACAGCCTTACAAATGCCCTTCCCTAACACAAACACGAGGCAGCAGCAAGAGGCGGAGGTAGATCTTTATAAGTATTCATAGGCACCCACATATATTCACTGGGTCCACTAGGAACAGCGTGTGGTTTTTAGCTCTCCTGAAGGTTCCTCACAAGCCAAGGCCGTCAAAAAGAACAGTAAAACCAGCTGATTTAGTGAATTCACTCTGAGTGCTGATCAAGTCTAATAAAATCAGAACAACAACAACAACAACAAAAAATCAAGTCAGCTATTTGGCTAAAATCATTGATTGACTGAGCAAATGATACACGGAACAGTGCCAGCAAGACAAAGAACTGAAGCCCATAGGAAGCAGTTAAAGGGAAGCAGCCTTTGGGACAGGACAAGCAAAGAATCTTTCTTTAGCTGCTCTATCTTGGTATGGACCCAAAACGACTCCAGAGTTGGGAGGTTTATCCTCTAGGAGAACTGGAACCAAATATTATACTTCATTGGATTTAGACGAGTGTCAAATCCTATTCTTCCCAGGTTCTGTCACTTTTGAGTTTTATCTAAACGTTAACATCAGTTATTCAGATGTTCAGTTTGGCCAGTTGCAGTCAAAAGCATTATGCTATTAAAACAGTCAGGATGTAGATTGGATTACATAGCCATGGCGATCTGCCATCATAATGGTGCTTCAGCTATGGCTTGTTCTTGTGCGTGAAAAGAAGTATTACTACAATGTGTACTGTGAATGACAGGGGTAAGAGTGGAAAAGTCTCGCTGAACGGTTTTCTATACTGATGAAAAATGAAAATTTTTATCACTTTCAGCTTTGCTCTTACATCTGTTTCCTGGAAGGATGAAATTTGGTGCCAATAACAAGTATGCTAATTACAATTTGAGCCATAGCTTCAAAATCTTTAAGTGAATGCTGAATACTTTAGTGCAGTCAGGAAATTTGCTAAGACACATTTCTCCTGGTAGCTGCCAAAAAGAATGTCTGTTTCTAATGCTTGAAAGATATACCAGATTTACACTTTTAAATGACCACAGTGTTAAAGCTCCTATTGGAGTCTTATTGAGCCTCTGACTATATTTCAACATTGAACGCCAAATGGTGATCTTTGGTGCCAGTATACAGCTACCCTAGACAAGCATTTATTTCAGAGGCAAAAGATTAATTGTTTTCTTTTTATCCCATACAAACTTTTTACCCCATACAAATTCATGATTGAGTGCTACCAGATGTAGACCTTCAATCTGTTCGTATCCATAGTGGCCAAGCTCAAGCCACCTCATCCATACTGCCTGTCTTCCTACTCACATCCACAGTGCAGCCATCTCTTTGACTTTCAGATAAGCAGACACATAGGTGTTGCTGTGTTTTGACCGCTTCATTTTCCTCACTGAGAACTGGCACAGGCTCCAAATGAAGCAACAAAATTAGTGACAAATGGTGAAACAATGATCCAAGTCTAGTTTCCTCATTCAACATGTTTTATAATTAAAGCAATGAAGTCAAATGTAAATTTCACTTTGAATAATCGAACATATTAGTATATTAAAGAAGATACATAAGTATTTTGCATAATTTTTTCTACATCTTCTTTTTCCTGATGATAAGAAAACCAAACTCCTATCCTTTAAGAGAAGTCCAAATATACTTTCAATCAGAAAGATGTAAGGTTGGACGTGTTTTTCTTAGCATGATTTTAGTTTGTCTTTTGTCTGAATATTTATGACTAACTACACCCTGTGACCCAGGGAGGTTTGGTCAGGAACAATAACAAAAAAAAAGGTCTATAGATATGTTATTGTTAAAAGGGGCAAATGCTTGAAAAATAATCCTAGCCTGGCTTCCCCCGACACCTCATGCATGCCTCACAACCCAGTGGCCTGCTGACTGCACTGTGTCAATGAGAAAAGGGCTGAGTACAGAAAAATGGGAGTCCACAGAGTGAAAATATTTTTACTAGATTTATTTGTTCTATTTTTGTGTGTTTTATGTGTGCATGCAAGTATATGCTCGGCCATGTGTGCATATATGGAGGCTAGAAGTACATACATGTTGAGTGTTTTTCTCTATTGCTTTCCATATTAATTTTTGAAACAAGGACTCCCAATGAACCTGAAGACTCCTATTTTTGCAAAAAGATAAGAGTCCCACTATGTACCCTAAGCTGACCTCAAAATCACAATGCTTTTTTCTTAGCTTCCTAATTACTAGGATTACAGGTTCCTGTCACCATGCTTAGATTCAGATACATTTGTCGTAATGGAAACTATCGCAAGCAGTAAGAGAGCCCAGTGATCCTGCTTCTTTTGAAGCTCTGCTTACTGGAAGCAATAGCCTAAAAGAATTAGGTGGAAAACTTTAGAAACAAGTACTGTATGAATTTTAAATAACTTTTGTTATAATTTTTATTAATTATCGCTGTTAATCTATCATACTGCTTAATTTATAAATTTAGCTTACCATCGTTTTGCATGTACAGGGTAACACATCTCCAGGGTTCAATACTATGGTTTCTGACATCTACTGGGGTGGGTATATTTTCATTTCTCCTTCTTTCTTCTCAGATGTTTGCAATAGCAAAAATCTCAAAGTGAGTTTAAGGCATAGCCATGCATTAAATGCAAAGCTTAGATTAAAGTTGAGATTTCTTTACTCTTTATTCAACTTTAGGATGTAACAGAAGTTAAACTAAATAACATGTCTTAAAAAAATTCTCTCCCTACTAATAAAGAGACCCACAACTGGACAATGTTCAGAGAGTGGGAGATTTTTTGGAACACTCAGTCCTAAATGAGATATCTTCATCAAACCCCTCTTGTAAAGGCTCAGGGAGCTAGCTATACAGAAGAGGAGGCATAAAGACTGAGATGAAACCAAGAGAGCAGTGTCTTCCAGACACAACAGGACTGATGCAGATATGAACTCACAAAGACTGTGGCAACATCCACAAAGCCTGCAAAGTTTCAAGCCAATAGGCTCCTGTACTATAAGAGAGAAGTGGACATGATTTTCTATCCTCAATCAAGAAACCATCTCCAGTTGATAACTATGTGCAAAGGAAAAAAAATCTGTTTTCTCCAATGGAGTTTCACGGAGTATATAAACCACACAAAGGAAGTCAATGTTATTTTTGTAGGCTTGTGTTTTATATATTGCTTTGTTTTGGCTTTTGAAGATAATCTCACTGGTCTTTTGCTTGTATGGTTTCTGATTATGCGTTTTTGGTGTGTGTGTGTGTGTGTGTGTGTGTGTGTGTGTGTGTGTGTGTGTGTTGTGCTTTTACTTTTGCTGGTTTGTTTATTATAGTTTGTTTGTCTTTTTGTTTTCCAAACAAAGAGAGAAAGAAGGCATGGAGGTGATGGGTAGGGAGGTGAGGAAGATATGAGAGGAGATGGGGGAGAGGAAACTGTGATCAGAGTATATTATATGAAGTTTCAATAAAAATAAAAATATCCTCTCCCTAACATTTTTTCTATTACAGGACCTGGCCAACCCCTTGTTTTGCCTGCAGAGCATATGCTTACACAATTTACAGAGTTGGAACAAGTAGCTCTAACAGTGTCCTTTACCAGACCGAAAAGTGTTGTCAAATTTCAACCTGTGGAATGAGCCTGATGATCTGCGTGAGACTCAAGGGTCTGTTATCCACTCAATGTGTGTAGTCTTAGGCAATTTACCTAATTTCTCTGAACTATGATTTCTTTGTTCATTGGATTTTATGAATAGAAATAATTTATACTTGTCTCTAGATTTATTTATATATCCATGTAATTCTGCAAATAGCTGGTGAAGTGACTTAATTAAGTTATAAGCATAAAACATCTAACACTTTGCCTGGACAACAGAAGATGTAAAATAAAAATTTTAATTTTCTTTTGTTTGTCTTCCTTTCAAATTTCTTCTGGAGCTCTGAGTTTCTTTCATAGGGAAATCAAAGCATTGTTCTGTGGAGGATTTGGAAAGCTTTGGTAGTAGCCAATTTGAAAGTTACAACCCAACCATGGTAGGCAAAAATGTCAGGCAGGCTATTCTATCCCTGTTCAGTCTAATATACTAGCCTCCTTTGTTACTTGCAAAATTCATGTGTGGTCAGTCTGGGTTGAGATGTCCTATACATAAAAAGTAATAGAATTCCATAGTAAATATGAAAACCTATAAAAATATCTCAGTAATACATTTTCATGTTGATTACATATTGTAATGATTCATATATATTAACAAACAAGCATGGAGTATGTCATTAATTTTACCTGCCTCATTTACTGTTCCAATGTATTAATTAGAAAAGTTTAATATCATGTCTGTGGTTCACATCTGTGCTTCACTGTGTTTCGATGGGCAAACTGTCCTAAGTCATTTGCCTTTTAAGCACACTTGTTCACCAAGGGAAGTTTTTCATTTTGTTTTTGGAATAAAACTCTAGATAACTTTAAATATATCTATGTCAATGGTTGTATATTTATGTATGTTTTTAATAACTACAGAAAGAACAATAATCCTCAGTGAGCTTGCTTCTATGTAACTGATGAATCTGAAGCATGACGTTGGTAGAGTCTCATGTACACCAACCCTTCTATCTTTCTATGCTCATTTTCAAAGAGAACCCACACTTCAGTACATAATCTAGACAGGTGAACACTTTCAAGTAGAAACAATATTCTTGACTTGATACATACTGTTAAGTCTCAAGACTTATAACAGCAGGCATGGGCACAGATTTGTTTAGATTAGATGATGCCATCTTTAGATTAGATGATGCCATCTTTCATGATATATACTACATCAGAACTATAGATTACAAAGCCTATTATTCCTTCACTTCTGGCCTCAAATTAGAAATGCCTTTCTTGGACATCTTATCCTGTCTATATTTCATGAAAACTACTGTCAAGTCTTGCATAACACTTAAAGCATTTTGTTGTTCAGCTAATCACCATTATTGGATATTTTTCAGGTCTTACTTATGTATACATTAGACTTTTACTAAATGTATTTTTATGCCTAATTGCTTTAGTGTAGATTCTATCTACATATTTATATTCTGAGCTCCTCAATAAGACAGTTATATTTTTATGTCTCTGTCCTTCATAGCCTTTGTAAGCAGAGAAGTTAATGTTGACACATAACGATAATGAAAGTAATAAACAGTAACAAAAATGAATTCTACTGAAAATATGGCATACAGTTAGTTATAAGCATGTTATGAGCTAAAAATGTCTAGTGGGTATTTTGACCAAAATGGCTTCTCTATGTCTCAAATTCATCAGGACTAAAACTGAACTATGACTCTTTCTTATCTTAGCTCTTTCTGATTTGATCCCTACTTCAGTGAATAGAATACCTCACCTAATGAGACATGCATACACTTGACCCACAGTTTCCCACCCTTACAATTTGATAGCCATCAAATTCATTTAACTGTCTGAGTCCTTCCTGCTAACATAGTGTCTCTGAGCTTCCTGCCTTCTAGACTCCAGCTGATGTATTCTGAGTTGTTAAAATATTTGTTGCTTGAAATTCATATTTCATTTTTCAGGAAGTTTTCATGTATAACTGTGTGGTCCATTTATACTACTTGCTGTTGCTCAAGACTCCAAATTCCTAATAGCATTGTTCTAGTTCTTCTGGATTGTTAGGCATGCTATTCTGTCCACAGAAAGCACTCATTATCTTACTTTGTGTGGTAGTTTAGTCTGATCAGCAGCTTAACTGGTTGTAGAATCAACTGACACATAGTTCTGGACAGAGCTGTGGGGGTGTTTCCAGGAATAATTATCTGAGTGGGAATAGCCCTCACCACGAGTGGATGGTATCTTCTGGTCAGGAACAGATACTAAGAAATCTGAGGAAAAAGTGGCAGAGCTTGGCTGCCTGCCCTCACTGCTTGCTGAACACGTCTACCCCATTGCTTCTGCTGCTGCCTTCCTCAACTGACATCAGAGTTCAGCCTCTTCAGAATTCTCATGTGGACTTTACCTGCAGCTCAAAATGACAGATTGTAAGTGCTGAGGCATCCAGCTTCATGGACTGAGCAACTGCTGGCTTCTCATCCTCTCCAGTATATAGGGGGCCATTGTTGAACCACCCAGGTTGCATCTTATAAGCAATTTAATGAATCTACTTTTACATATTTGATATAATATGTAAATTATAAATATATATGTATATATATATATACACATATATATTTGTTCTATCAATTTGTTCCATGAGAGAACCCCCACTAATAAAACTGGTTAATCCACAACACTTCCAATCAGTTGGCCTTTAATTATATGTTTCTTTAGCATTGTTCTTACATTCTAATTATAACAGGGGAGACACACACTTTATATATATATATATATATATATATATATATATATATATATATATATATAATTTTGAAGGTCATTAGTAAACTATAAGTTGGGTATACTTGCTTTGGTTTTTTTGATGTTTGCTGTTGGTCTGATTACAAGTCCATTCTTGTAAGGAGACTCACACTGTGGAGAAACGATTGATTAAAGAGACTGGCCAACAACTGTCATGCAATTGTTCTCTGCCATGGTCACCACTCACCCACTCCCAATGGGCTACAGCTCCATGTTCCTACAAATTAAGTGGATCAGCCCATTCTACTTGTTTTTTATTTTCATGGATTCAACCAATAGCGAATAACCAATTAATAGGTCAATTAACAGGTTAATGGATGCTTTTTCTACACTCAACATTATACTAAGTGATTAACACATATTAAATGAATCCGAGTCTTAGGAAACTAGGACATGTTGTTATAAATCTTCTTCTCAACTCAGAGGACAAAGTGAAATAAAACATAAGATGTAACCACATAAAAACTCACTAAGGAGGTTATCCTGAATTCAGAAATAAATACTAAATTGCTGTTTGATCAGTAAATGTTAAAGATATAGCAACAACTATACCTTCAAAGTAAGTATTGGTGGAAAAATTAACCTATAAAATAGCCCAATGGGGTTAATGAGGTAGATATTTACTCATCAAAATCTCAGTAGCCTGTAAAGGCACAACCATGAAGGGTTCCTTTGTTGTCCCCATGATTTACATAAAAAGCAGAATACCAAATACTTGGGGTACTAAGCTGTCACTGGGAGAGGCCATCATTCTCAGGCAAAAATATCTGCCAAGGTGTTTTGGTCAGGCACAGTGAAACTGCCTTAGCTGACTAAGCTTTGTGTGATTCCAGCAAAGAAAAATCCCTCGTCCTGTTGATCCACTGCTGAGTAGTAAAGGAAGAAATGGCATCCAGGACTTCAAAGCATCCTACAGGACTCTATGCTCAAACTTTCCCACGGTGTAAGTTAAAGCACTGTAAATGCTTCGGCTGCTTCCTTCCTCCAACCAGTCACTGGAAGACAGCATTGGACCTTACAGAATAGGTTTAGGCAAGTGAAAAAAAAAAAAAAAAAAAAAAAAAAACATAAAATGAGGAAATCATTTCACTCTGTAAACACTAAGTTTACCAAGTAGCCTCAGATAATCCTACTTCCTACAGGTTTACAGATTGCTAATGTTGGAAACCTGTGTGCACTCTGTGCTCTGTGGCCTCACAATGAACAAGAACAACAACAACAAAAAAGGCTAGCTAGGATTGTGTTCTCATTATACAATTCACTAACTTGGTTACTAATTTTTTTTTTAATGGAGATAAGATATTTAAATACCTCTTTCTTTTTCTTCTCCCAATTATGTAAATACTAAACCAATAAAGAAGCAAAAATACTTCTGTCTAGATAAAAGCAAGTATTGTTGAAAGTCTCAGGTGTGGAGGTATGAATGTGACATTCACTTCTAGTACTTTCTAGTTGCTAACACTGTGTGGAAGTTTGTAGAACCTTCAGGAAGCAGAATATCACAAGAGGAAGTAAGTCACTAGGCTCCACATACACATCTTATCTTTTGAGGCAATGTGGCAAATCGCCTCACTCTCCGCTGCCGTGCCATGATTGACTGTATTCCCTCCAACTGTGAGCCAAAATGATCCCTTTCTCCCTCTCCTGGTTAGCCTTAACTTTCAAGTTGACACAGCGTTGAGTCATCTGAGCAGACAAACCACAATGGAGGAATTGCTTAGATTAGATTGGTCCCTAGGCATGTCTACAAGGAGTTGTCTTATGAATTAATGTGTGAAAGTTCAGCTCATTTTAGGCAGCATAATTATTCAGGCAAATGATCTCTGATGGTATTTTAACAAAAAAGATAGCTAAACACAGGTCACCAAACAAACCAAAAAACACTCAGCAAGCATCTTCGTCCACAATGCTTCAAGTTCCTGCCATGCTTGAGTTTCCACCCTGACTTCCCTCAATGAACTGAGAACTGAAAGTCTAAGATGAAATAAAACACTTTCCTTACCTAAGTTGCTTCTGGCCATGATATTTGTGACAGCCCCAGGACACTCCTGTGCACTGCTTCTTTTCAGGTGTTCGGTCATAGCAACAAGAAAAGCAACTCCCACAGCCTCTCTTTGTGACTATATTAAATGATTTGGGGGTGGGTGGGTCAGGGGTTACTGTAGCTAGAGTTTTTCTGCCTTGCCCACAATGAGGACAAATCTCTATCACCTGCCAGTCCCACAGCTGCTCAGACCCAACCAAGTAAACACAGAGACTTATATTGCTTACAAACTGTATGGCCATGACAGGCTTCTTGCTAACTGTTCTTATATCTTAAATTAATCCATTTTTATAAATCTATACCTTGCCATGTGGCTTGTGGCTTACCGGCGTCTTCACATGCTGCTTGTCATGGAGGCTGGCAGTGACTCCTTCCGCCTTCCTGTTCTTTCTTTTCTCCTCTCTGTTAGTCCTGCCTATACTTCCTGCCTGGCCACTGGCCAATCAGTGTTTTATTTATTGACCAATCAGAGCAATTTAACATACAGACCATCCCGCAGCAGGGTACAGGAGAGGTGACAAGAGATTCAGTTGGAGTTGATGTCCAGTGGTTTGTTCTCTGCCTCTCTGATCTTTCAGCTTTTACCCCAATATCTGGCTCTGGGTTTTTTTTTTTTTAATTAATAAAACCGTTAGCAGTTTGTGTTACACGGTGTTTTATTTTTTAAGAACATTTTAAAACTTCTTCATATCTCAGTTTCACAATTAGAAAAGTGGGACCACCCATAATAATGTGTAGCTCACAGGCTTATCACAATAATCACATGATCTAGATGGTACAATGCCAAATATCTTTTAAATTTTACTATATGCTAGCTACCTATTCGTGGGCTCATGTTTTCCTTAGTTTCTTGATTTTATTTTTCTGTTACCAATAGTTTGAAGTAAAAATTAATTTCAAAACTTTCTTATGTGTTATTTGACTCAACCCTTGACTACAATCACGAGTCCCATCCTTCTCTGTGTCTCTCAAGGTCCTTTGCACTTACATTATTTAAGACCTTTCCTTTTACTTATATTACCATGTTCAGTGTCTTTCGAAATGTAGGTGTTCAACACCAATATTAATGAGAATTTTAAAAGCTTACACCTCAGTTTAAAATGCAACAGCCCAAGTGTAAATGGCTGACCCACACCAGAGGAATAAGGGTCTGGTATGGCAAGGTGTTGAGTGGGAGGACTGGGCATAAGAAACAAAGATGACAAAGACAACAGCTGGGACCAGGAGGTCTTGCATCAGCTGATGAGTTTTGCCAAGTGAGTGTATTAAGAACAGCGTTAGGCCAGAGGTAGTGGTACATACCTTTGATCCCAGCACTCGGGAGACAAAGGCAGGCTGATCTCTGAGTTCAAGGCCAGCCTGGTCTACAGAGTGGGTTCCAGGACAACCAGAGCTAACAGAGAAATCCTGTCTCAAAAAAACAAAACACATAAACAAACAGAAAATACAATATCTTTTATACCGTTTGCAAGGGGGAAGAGGCAAGGTTGGCAGAGAAGTAAATCAGACAGTGAAGGCAAGGAGAACCTGGGAATCTCAGACATGGCTTTGAACTGATAACCACAGCCCAGGGGGAAGAGTCTGGTCCCTCAAAGCTACAAATTGACTCCTACAAGGTACAGGCTCTAGCATCAGACTGTTGTTCCAAGTCCCGTCCTAGACAAGGACATAGACCAAAGTTCCCCTTGTCCTTTCTCCAGGGCCTCTGAGAAAGTCTTGGTTTGGCCTGGCTTCCAACAAATGCTAACAACATAAATTCTTTTATCTGGAAGAGAAATTTCCAGTTTCTGGCAACTGAAGTATCGAGGGAGTTCCATCATGGATATCAGTAGTCACCACACGGAAGTTCAGATGGTTGTGAGTCACCAAATGTGGGTGCTGGGAATCGAACCCAGGTCCTTTGCATCTGAGGTAAGTACCACCAAAGCATCTCTGCAGCCCTTCTTATTTATTTATTTATTTCCCAGCATACAAAGAAACACATACCCATTGTGGCTTTTGTATCTATATATTTGAACCATTATCCTTGGTTCTTTGTTGTCCCCCCCCAACAGCTTTTCCCACCCTTCCTAGTGGCCCATCTTCACAGATGATTTTCCCCCTTTTTTGCTTTTCTGACAATAGATGACTTTGCCTTCTCTTATTCCCTTATTCCTCCTCTCTTCCTTCCCTCTCAAATCTCTCTCTCTCTCTCTCTGTTTTTCTCTCTCTCCATACACACACACACACACACACACACACACACACACACACACACACACACACATGAGACAGAGAGAGAGAGAGAGAGAGAGAGAGAGAGAGAGAGAGAGAGAGAGAGATGATTTAAATCTAGATTCTGAATATGAAAGAAAATGTGATATTTGCCTTTCTGTGTCTGGCTTGTTTCACTTAACATAAATGTGCTCCAGTTCCATGCATTTTTCTGCAAATGTCATGATTTCGTTTGTCTCTACAGCTGAATAAAATTCCATTGTATATATACCTAGCCAATTTACTATTCTTTGATGTGAGGAGATCTATATAAATTATATATAAATTTGTATAAATTATACAACTATGTAGTGTATATTCTGAAAGAATAAATTGAATTTCTAAAATATCCTCAGTGCTTTCCTTGAGTTAAATTGTAAACAATTCTCTTTACTTTTCAAGCCTACAGAACATGTTCTGTGGTTTTGATAAGGTAAAAGAATACTGAAGACGTAGATATGACTAGAATATATATGAAGAGTCTTGACAAACAAACAACAATGCTTCTCATGGAAAGTGTGCTTAATGCATCGTTTTCAAAATTTGCTTATATTGTCATCTGGAACTGGAGAGGGTCACTAGCTCCCTTCTACTTAAAATTTTCTGTTTCAGATGCTTCCCCTAAAGGAGAAGGAAGCACCCTGGAGATTTCTAGGGCCCCAGCAGCTAAAAGTAACTAACTCCCTTAAGTGTTTAGATTACGCTACTATTTGCATAAGTATTTTGGAGGATGGTTTCTTTGTATCTATCCCAATATTAGATTGACACATTAAACTGACTAATGGTAAAATATAAACATTCTATAAAGTTTACATCCATTTTCAGCTGTGGTGCTGAGTGTCAGCATCTGTTGTCTGAAGCTTTTCTCCAAGTTTAATTTTCAGCCACTTGAGTTACGAGAACTTGGCACCCAATCAGGGACTCGTCATGTCTGTAAGAGAGAAGGCCTGAGGTTTGGAAAAGAGTCACCTCCAGTTTAAGTCAGTGAGCCGGAGGGTAAGTGTGGCAAAAAAGAAACTACAAAAGCAAATGTAAAAACACAGATTAAGTTAGGACAGGCAAAGGGACAGCCAGGCACCAACCAAGGTGTTCATCCGCAGTGTTGGCCTGTTGCTTCTCAACTTCCGACTCTATAGGTTCACGGCACAAGCCATGTCTTCCACAGATGGTTAACTTTATTTATATGTGGCATTGCTCAGTCTGAAGCATCAACAGAGCACAAGGAGGGCCAACTCCAGAACACAGGCTGCTGAAGAAGCACATGGGTGTTCCCCAAGGGAGATAAGAAATTGTGGAGATTGGGTGGTCTCTGAGCAAGGTAGTTCAGTGAGTAGGGCAAGAAACACTAGGTGTAACTTAATATAACACACTGTCTCATACAGACAAGGCCCACTTCTGATCCCACATGAAGATCAAATTGCCTCTCCATCCACAGAAGGACAGCATTCACAGCTTTGTGGGAAGCCTCAGCAAGCAGCTAAGCATGAGGTCTTATCAGGTCAAAGGGAGGAGACCAAAAGATTCCAGGCCCTCTGGTTGTTAAGCCTTTATAAGAACCACAGGAGGTGGGGGTGGGGGTAAGGAGAAGAGACTAAAGAGTTTTAAGGGGAAAAAATATATATATATATTTCCTTTGATAACATAATCCAAGATTTATTTTCTGAAATAAAACCTGGAAGAAAAAACAATAAACATACATTAAACGATTAATGACTAAATAGCACTTGGGGATTTAACTGTATTTTTCTTCCTATAATAATGTTATCCAGCCAAAGCCAGAATACTAAGAAAGACTAATTACAAATGAAATTGAGCCCACTAAGTATTTAATTCACTCCTGTCAAATTTATGTAGTATATTATACTGGGTTACATTAGAAGAAAAATAAATAAATAAATAGAATTAAAATAAATCTATTAACCCACCCCCCTCTGCACACAAAAGCTGTTAAGAAATGGAAGAAAAAAAAACCTTAGCATTACGAAACAATCCACCCAGTAAAATCTCTATAAACCCACATTTATAATGACCCTATACTAGATAAGTCTTCCTTACATGATACCAACTGAGGCTAAAATAAGCCACATACTGACTGAGTCTGTGCTTTGTTTCAGCTTTCCTCATAAAAACTTGAACTTAGAACTTTCAGTTGTAAACTCTACTTGGGTTCCAAGCTGCAGAATTTTTCTAAAGTCCATTTGTTTTGCATGGCTGGGAGGTGAATACCTCCGTCCCGTTTCATCGGTGCCTTGGGACGGATTCCTTCGCAGCCCCAGATGTTTTCCTATTACCTGACATTGGTCTCGTGCTGTCTTCAATTTTAGGCCTTTTAGGTTGATGACTCTGTCTTTGGTGGCTTATCCTTTCTGTGGTGGTCTAGTCCTCTGTAAATAATTGTGCTTGCTACCACTAGACACTTCCACTGAGTTTTTCCCTTAAAAGACAGAGTTACTTAAAGGGAACCTTACAGATGATGGACAGCAGAGCAGGACCTCGTGAACCTGTTTCTGTGAGTGTCATTGCTGAACTCCCAATTTTGGAGAAGTGGAGCCAGGACAAGACAAAAGTCACACCTAGATATTGTTTGTTTCTTAGGATGTTGGATTAAAGTCCAAGTTGTGTTGTCAGAACCCCCAAATCAGATCAAAAGGGACAAATCTGTTAAATACTGTGGTCTGGGAGTTTTGAGGTGGAATAGCTTGTTTCATTGAGTTCACCCCTTGTTGGAGTGTTAAGGATACAGGTAGAGTTTGTCAACTAGTAGAGTCTTCAGTGAATGTTACATAAACAAGACTTTTTTTTTTTTTTAGCAAGAATTCAAGCTGTGTTTTCAAGGCTGATCTGCCATCAGAAACACTAAAAGATATTTTATATGAATTAAAACATGAATCACTCGATTTCATAGTATCGCCTTCTCACAAGAAAGAGGCTAGTACATCTGTATCTGTTCAAGATCCAGAGCTTAGTTGGATTTCCGATGCCCTGCTGGGTTTGAGACCTTTATGTATGCCCAAATACCAGATAGATTCCTGAAAGGTGCCATGTTGAACTTCTGCTAAGTGTCTGGTGTTCCTCTGGTATGGGATTCAAAAAAAGGGCCTAGAATCTCAGTCCAGGGCCCTCTTAGTTCATCAGTACACAGACTTGTAAATGAGAAAAGTCTCTTGGAATGTTTTGGAGCAGTGGTTCTCAACATGTTGCTCACCTAAGACCACCTGCATATCAGATATTTACATTAAGATTCATAACAGTAGCAAATTTATAGTTATGAAGTAGCAAGGAAAATAATTATATGGTTGAGAGTCACCACAACATGTATTAAAGGGTCACAGCATTAGAAAGGTTAAGAATCACTGTTTTAGAGAAACGCCCAAACACTTGGTCTTCTCCTAAGAGATTCTGGTTAATTGGCTTGGATAGAACCCCAGGGCAGTACACTTTAAGAGGTTCTGGAACAAGCTAGGGGGATACACCAGTGGATAAGAATACGTACTGTGCCAACAAGAGAACCTGAGTCCTGATCCTTATACCTATGTTAAAAGCTGGGTGTGGCCATACACATGCATACCGGTAATGCCAGCAAAGTGACAGACCAGGCAAGAGGATCACCTAGGGACTAGCTGTCTTCTTTGATAGAGTGACAGTGCAGGACACGAAACTTACCCTTCTGGCCTCTGCATAGACAAATGCACTTCACACACATACACACAGACACATGATGTCTAATAAGCAATTGCATGGCCTGGAATTAATCATGACATTTAAGTCTCAGACCAATGTGTTGAACAAATTAGCAAAGTGTTTGCATTCAGGGAAAGAAGTAGAATAGGTATGAGAGCCTTTTTGCTAGGAGCAAGGTCCATGTCATAGCAAAAGAAGTAGCACCTGGGAGTGTGTTAAAATGCAGGACACCAAGACCCAAACTAGCATTTTCAAAACAGACTCTGGCACGTTACCAGATGTGCCCAGGATCTGTACAAATGCAAATTTATAGGTTGTGCTAGCAGAAGACACATATTTGTGATGCCTCTCACATCAGCAAATGAGTCCTTCCTGCACCTGACTGCATGGTGTATGGAAGAGATTGTATCACTTAGTTTCAGTAGAAAACCTCCCTTAGGTTAATTAATATATATGGTTTAAGTGGAACTATCTCACCTAATCTCCCCATCTGAGATTCTTCAACCAAATTGGTAAACAGGACATATTGTAGAGAACTTAAAGCAACAATAGAATATGAGAGATCAATTTTGTGTGTGTGTGAGATGCTCTAAACTTGTGTATCCATCTTAGCTGCCTAAAATAGACTGGACCCTCCTACATCAACTAACAAGCAAGACAACTCCTCACAGACATGCGGCCATCCCCATCTGCAAAATTCTTCAGTTGAGATGATGCTAGGTTGCTGTAAATTGAAAATTAAAAACTAACCATTACAATGAATGAGGAGGACAGTAGAAAGTTTCAATAACTTGACAAATGAGAATTCCATGCATTGGTGAGGGTATATTAAGACTCAAAGCTTGTGTTTTGTTATTACAAGTATGAACTGCAATAATTTTTTAACAATATGACAATATATAGAAAAAGTCTTAATATATTCTTAAATTTGTATAGCATATCTATAATACACTGATGTATCATTGTGTAAGGGCTAGTAGGGAGGACATGATCAGGATTATATTTTGAAAAAATTTACTTTGGCTTAAAGTAGGGACTATAATGGTGGATGTAGGCTGAAAAAAATAGGTTAATTAATAGTCTGTTTGAGAAATTCCACATTTCTAATCTAAGGGGAAAAAAAACAAACAAACAGGACATTGGAATTGGGCCACAGTTGTGCCTAGCTTCTTTGAGACTAATACACTTCTACTCGTGCCTCAGATTTACCAAATTTAATAAATGGAAAAAAGGGTACTTACAGACTGAGAATTACACACATATCTGTCATAGTTGTGTTTACAATAGTGAAAACTTTAAAGCACCTAAATATGAGGCTGGAGATGTGGCTCAGTAGTTAAGAGCACTAGCTGCTCTTGCAGAAGACCAAAGTTGTCTTCCCAATATCCCATATAGGGCAGCTCATAAGCCGCCTACAACTGCAGCTTCAGAGGATCTACCACCTTCTTCTGGCTTACACACACACACACACACACACACACACACACACACACACTAATAAAAAACTAAGATAGATCTTAAGAAAAAGAACAAAGGTACAAAGTATGAAAATGATAAAACACTGATTTGAGTGATAAGTTTATGTCCATTATTCACATTTAATGGCTTTTAATATTATTGAATGGTAATGCAATCACATATAACAAAAGATGCACAAAGTAGGCCAGAGAATATATGTCAGTGTTGAAAATGTTTGCTGTGCAAATGTGAAGATCAGAAGTCCAGTTCATTGAACCCACATAAATTCCAGGTGAACATGATGGCCTGTCCTATCTGTAACTTCAGTATTTATAAGGGGAAATCAGGAGATTCCAAGAGCAAGCTAACATCTAAGCCTTAAACAAATCATAATTTATCAGTTTGACATATGTTCCAGTTTGCTTTCTATTGTCATGATAAAGAACGTGATCAAAAGCAACTGGGGAAGAAAATATTAATTTCACTCTGTAGACTGCAGTCCATCACTGAGAGAAGTCAGGGCAGGAACTCAAGGCAGAAACCTGAAGGCAGGAACTCAAGGCAGGAACTGAAGCAGAAACCATGGAGGGATGCTGTTTGTTGATTTGCTCCCTGTGGCTTGCTAATCCTTTATTTTACAAACCAGGACTACTGCCCAGGGATAGCACAGCTCCTAGCTAGCTGGTTCCTCCCACATCAATTATTGTTAAGAAAATGCCATATAGACTTGCCTATAGGCTAATCTGATGGAGGCATTTTCTTAATTGAGGTTTCTTTTTTCACATAACTCTAGCTTGTGTTAAGTCAACAAAAAACTAACCAACATATATGTGTATAGTCATTCAATTAATATTTATGGATAACTACAAAGAATTAGAATTAGCTTTATTTTATCTATATATAATATTAGCAAAACCCTATGGTCAGAATTGTGCAGACACCTTTGCATGGTCTCCAAAATCACCTGAGTACTGATTTCTGCCTAACTCCTTTCCCATGGTCATGACCATGATTCAGCTGTTCTGAACACTGGTCAGTCTCTGAAGAAACAAGATGTCTGATGATTTGTCCTTTTAGAAAATAAAAATTACTTCATAGTTTACAACTAAGAAAAGCTATGGTTTCCCCTCCACCCTGACCCTCTTCTTATGTAAGGACAGTTCAGATCTTCTGAATCGCTGTTAAAATAATCAGTTGTCTTTTTAGTTACCTGATATCAGATACTGAGCATTTACCACCCTTACTTTCTCCCAGTGGGGCTCTGTGGGCAACTCTTTGAAGAGATTTAAACTCTGTTCTCCCATTTGACATTCACATACAGATTCCAGGGAAGACTGAGCTAATGGTAGGGTAGGCTCATGTGCTTATTTCAAATTCACTGAGTCTGAAATAGAGGTTGTCAGCTGTTCTGTTGCTGTGATAGAAACACTTTAACCAAAAGCAAATTATGGGAGAAAAGGATTTATTTGGCTTACACTTCTGGGTCAGAGTCTATTATTGACAGATGCTACAACAGGAACTCAAGCATGATCTTGGAGCATACATCACAGAGGAGGCTGCTTAGTGGCTGACTTGGTGGCAGGTCCACGTGTAGCTAGCTTTCCTATACAGCCCAGAGTCACCTGCCCAGGTAATGCTGCTGCCCACAGTAACCTGGGCTCTTCTAAATCAATTAACAATCAACATAGTCTCCCACAGATTTGCTTACAGGTCAATCAGATCTGGACGCTCCCTTAATTGTGACATGATTTTCATATGACTCTATGCTGTGTCCAGCTAGACTAACTAGGATATCAGCTATTTAACTTATGGCAATGAATGACCTCACAATAACAAGTGACTTCTTAAAGAAGTGATAGATAGGAGATACCCTGATATTATTATGCAATGTATACATGCATCACAGCACCACACTGAGTCCCACACATATGTACAACTATTACAGGTTGAATAAAAGCAGAATAATACATTGTAAGGTAACAGTTAAAACAGTTCTTATTTTGTGTTTTCATTTTGTGCCATTAGAGTACTCTAAAAAATTTAATATTATGGGGCTTTTTGCCTGCTATGATTTACATGGAAAAATAAGCATGTGGGGCAAAATTACTAACCCATGTCAGAACAATAAAATATAAACAGTGCTAACATAGAGATTCATTAAATCTGAAAAAAAATGGAGAACAAGAGATTGTTTTTAAAAACCTTATAAAAATACTGGACTTCAGATAGTGGATAGTTAGGGGCCAGTGCAGTGTGATGCAATCTGCTGGTAACCTGCAGCACTGGATGCTAAGGAGAAAGAAAGCTGTCCTTGTAGAGAGGCTGGATGGAACCCAGAGGCACCATGTGGTAATGACAGAATGCACATGGGGGTAGAGACCTGAAGCAGAGGTGAGAAGTCCTAAGACAAAGGCTCTCAACTTGTCTTGACAGCTCTCCATAGAGAAACTGAGTGCATGGCACAGGCCCAGTAACATAAATTTCTTATCCCAGCACTCCAGAAACTGAGGCAGGAGGATAAAACATTTGAGGCCAGCCCAGGCTAGACAGTGAGTCCTTTTCTCTAATAATAATAATAATAATAATAATAATAATAATAATAATAACATTATTGATAATTTTATTAATCGTTATTATCAATTACAATAAAGAGCAATATACTGAATTTAGAGGAATAAAACATGTCTTATTTTTACTTTCTTAATAAATCACTTGTAAGAAAAGATTAAATGAACAAATTAAAAACACACAGCGAGTAAATAAAATTACTCCATATCTTTTCCAGGAATATTCCAGAAACAGATTTAGCTGTATGGATGAATTCTATACTTTGAAGTCACTTGCAGAGCAGTACAACTCCAGCTACATTAACATAAGAGAACATTTCATTTGATCTGTTTAGATATTTGGGGAGAAAATTTCCATATAAGCAGTGATTTATACTTCTGTGTGATTGTTAGGTAATAATGGGGGGGTGATTTTTGATATTGATATGCCATTTTTTCCCTCTCAATATTGTGATAAAGGAAAAGAAGTTTCCAGTAGACACTGGACCTTTGTGTCTATCTTCACTGTGTAAGACAGTTTAAACTCAGAAAAGTTTGCCTCACATCCACTCTGATGGCTAGTATACATTGATACAGAATAGTCACTATGACAAAGGATAAGAATTCTACCCAAGCCAAATCAATCTGGTAGACTTGACAAAGAGCAAGTTTATTGGTGCTTTGTTTTGCTTTGGGGGGTTTTGTTTGTTTTTCATTTTTCATTGATGAAAGAGACTTTTGACTGGATATATTAGAATGAGTTAAATGATTGTGAAATGAAGCATAATATGTCTTATTTTAGTAAGAAAGAGTGATGTAAATTAAAGGCATTTGGGCTTTTGTTCTGAAAAGTCTACCATTGAACTACAATAGGTAATTATTTTCAAATTATCAAATCGCCAATTTACACAGTTTTTAAAGCATCACAGAAATGTATTCCAATGAAATGTTATTTGATTGAGTTAGCAATTCTATTACTTAAAAACAGTAAAAGGTGTCTATCTACTTTTATTATTATTGTCTGTTAGAGGAATTCATGCACAGTTGATAGTTAAAAAAGCATTTTTACATTTTTAGTACTTAGGAAACTGTGACTTCGATATACAGTTTGGTAACTTTTCTTAAGCAAAGGTATGCCACACATACATCATATACAGGGCATATAGAAACTGCTAAAAAGAATAGTATATGACTTACACTTTTGAGAGACTGTGATGCAGAAAGGAAGACACTTAAAATTATTTTTTTAACTGTTTTAAAATACTGAGAGCATTGACTTGATAGGACAGAACCAATATTCATTTCTATTTTATTTTATGCCTAAATTAGTTACAGATTACTGAAAGGGGACTTTTTAACCTCTTATGCTTTTCAATATGTCTATAAATATCTAAGAGAAGGAATGTAATAATTTCTTATCTTAGTAGGATAAAAACCATAAAAAGATCATTACAGTAATAGAAAGAAGAAACATCTACCAGTCTCTTCTGTCTCAAATACTATGAAATATAAATTTTTACTGTTCTAAACATTCTAAAACTCTTTAAGGTAGATATAATTAGAATCCACATTCAGGTGGGCAAGGATAATTACACAGAAAATACTTAGAAAACAAAAGAATCACCAGTAATTGAAGAAAAAATAAAAGAAAGAAATTTCATGTGGAGAAATAACTACAGAAAAGGAAAATAAAAAAGATTCAGTAAAGAAAAGAAACAGAATTATCATCAATTCTTTGTCTTTATTATCACTTAGAGACATAATTAAAGATTGGGAAAATGAAAACTAGGGTAATTTAACTGGACATAATGAACCATACCTTTGATCCCAACAAATGAGAGGCAGAGCCAGGAAGATCCCCTTGAGATTGAGGCCAGCCTGGTCTATATAGTAAATAAGTTCCAGGACAGCTAGAGTTACATAGTGAGACTCTGTCTTGAAACAAAACAAAACAAGCAAATAAGAAATAAAAAAGAAAGGAAGGAAGGAAGGAAGGAAGGAAGGAAGGAAGGAAGGAAGGAAGGAAGGAAGGAAGGAAGGAAGGAAGGAAAGAAGGAAGAAAAATAGCATAGTTGATATGGAAAATCAATTTAGTATAAATAAATTAATTCAGAAAGGGGCACAGCCAGACCATAAACCCACAAGCAAAAGGATAGGGTCATAGAAACTATCTCAAAGACAGCACAAAACAACAAATGAAAGGAAATAAACAGATGAGGAGAAAAATTCGTTGTCCACTAAATAGTTCTAGAAAAAATATATAGAAAATGAGTATGAAAAATAATAAAGCAATCATACAGATTAGAAGAAAGATTTAATGATAGAACTGAAAGAGTTCACAGATCACAAACACGGCAAATAATGACTGCCATATACCTAAGCCACCAGGCTGACATGGCAGAATTCCACAGATTAAAGCAAAAGCTCACACCAGTTCAAAGGGAATGAAGCAGGCTAGCTACAAACACAAAAGGAAACAAAAATGTTACAGCCAGCTGGTCAACAGCCATCTTCTTGACGACACTAAGAGTCAGAAGATAACAGAACTTCAGCTTTAAAGTTATCGCCAAAATGGGATTTCAAAGTTTACATGGTACAACACTTCACTGCACAGATCAGTTGGGAGGACTAATCCCATTTTTCAGAAGCATGGTGAATCAGAAGTATGACTCAGGCACCACACAGGACTGCAGAGAAACAGGCTTTCAGGAGATGCTCCAACAAGCTAGTCAACAAAAATGGTTAATTTGCACTATTAGTTGAGGCATGACATAAATGACAGGAAATTAAATACTCAGATTACTTTGGCCTAGGGAAGTGATAGACAGCCAAGAGTAAGATTTGACAAAGGAAAGCAAGTCATACTCTCTCGAGAATCTTTTCATAACAAACCTATAAATTCAGATGAGATATATGTCAGTGTATTTATAAATAATGACAATTTTATATGTTATTCTAAGCAAAATCATCCTGAAATAAATGGAAGCTAAAAATTTATAAATGTTAGTGCATATGTAACACAGCATGAGTAAAAAGAAAAAGAAAAATTTGGCTTCTCCAGGTAGTTAATCTATCCAACAAAGGGAATTGGAGAAGCAGATATATAAAATAAGTTCATACAGGTCCAGGATAAAATAAATGTTAAAAGATTAACCATCAATGTGAGTAGATTACAAGGCAGATTTTTTTGAACCCAAAATTCACTATTTGTTATGGGATAGAAGCAAAATATATAAAGCATAAACACAATCACAAATCAAGCATGACAGTAAAATTAAATGTAGATGCCCCATGAACATGAAAGTTCAAAATGCCTCCCACAATCATGGTCTGCATATGAAAACTGAAAGCGAAAGAAAGAAAGGAAGGAAGGAAGGAAAGACGAAAGAAAGAGAGAGAGACAGAGGGAGGGAGAGAGGGAGAAGAAGAGAGGGAGGGAGGGAGGGAGGGAGGGAGGGAGGGAGGGAGGGAGGGAGGGAGGGAGGGAGGGAAAGAAGGAAGGAAGGAAGGAAGGAAGGAAGGAAGGAAGGAAGGAAGGAAGGAAGGAAGGAAGGAAGGAAGGAAGGAAGGAAGGAAGGAAGGAAGGAGAGAAGGAAGGAAAAGAAAAGACATATATTTTAATTGGTTGGTAGGTAGGTGTGGCAGATTTGGATGAATCTGGAAGGAGTTTGGGGAGGGAGATGATATGACCAGAATACAATGTATTCTGAAAGTTCTCAAAGAGCTAATAAAAAATGAAAACACAACAAGGCAGAATTTTTGACTGCCTTATGCTTTATGAAAATCTGCTTGTTGACTGAATTCTTATCCAACTGCACAGTTAACAAGCATATATCTTATATATGTGTTTTATACAGCAAACATATTCAAGAACCAAGAGACACCACCTTAAATTTAATTTAATATACAGGTTGTCAGAGGGATGCACTATTCAGTCAGAGACAACTAATAAATGTCCTGGCATTTTGCACCCAACCAAAAGATGGTAGGAAATGGTCATGAAATTACTATAGTATGGTAGTATCTTACATGCAAAGTACAATTCAGGTGTCATTTAATACTTCATTTTTTGTTATTTTTTGCAGGTATCTCAACTGCAAATACCACACACATGGTCTTTTCTTTATGCAAAAACTCTGATGACTTTTTAATTTTTATCAAATTTTTAAAAATATTTTATGGTAGTTAACATTAGACGGTTATATACCTGTATTTCATGCATAATTGGCATGTCTAACATTTTCTTCGTTGGCTTCTGTATTTTTATACTATAATCTGTAAATTTTTCAAATGGTCACAGTCTTAGATATTGCAAAGGTGCAGTTCATCAACAAATGTACAACAGAGGAAAGGCAAAAAAAGAGACCTTCATACTTCCTTCTCCACCTTGTCTGTTAGTCCTGTGAGGCAGGCAATAAGGAAAAAGAGATCATTTTAAGCCCTTTTTAAACACTAGAGGCAAGTATAAATTTAGGTGTATGTGCAGGTGGGAACAGGAATATACATTTGTAACAATGCATTTACATGTATGTAGTTATAATTAAGTATATCTATATATGTACATCTATACACATGTCTCCTTTTGTATGTATATACACTATCACATATATTTTATGCTGTGGAATGGTCTGTATGTCAAATTGCTCTTATTGATCAATAAATAAAACACTGATTGGCCAGTGGCCAGGCAGGAAGTATAGGCGGGACTCACAGAGAGGAGAACAGAGAAAACAGGAAGGCAGAGGGGGACATTGCCAGCCGCGGCCAGGACAAGTAGCATGTGAAGACGCCAGTAAGCCACGAGCCACATGGCAAGGTATAGATTTATAGAAATGGATTAATTTAAGATATAAGAACAGTTAGCAAGAAGCCTGCCATGGTCATATAGTTTGTAAGCAATATAAGTCTCTGTTTACTTGGTTGGGTCTGAGCGGCTGTGGGACTGGCGGGTGACAGAGATTTGTCCTGACTGCAGGCCAGGCAGAAAAACTCTAGCAACAATTTTATATAAAAAATCATAAATATGCCTTATACAAATGCATATTTTAATATATAAAGATAGAAAATATTAACAAATATTCGACAAGAATGATGAAGCACAAAATCCATTAACAATATTGCATCTATTTGACAAATATTAGTTATCTGTAAATACATAGCATTATTCTTTATGTTATAGACTGGCATGCCATCACATAAAAAATTATGCTTACTACCATGCTTATAATAAAAATTTTAAAGCAACTTAGTTGAAAATCCACTTTTGTGAAATTGGCAATGTTTAGCATTTTGAACAGTGCTAGTAATGAACAGTGCTGAGGAAGGTCTATTTCATAATACTAAAGTCAATGAAGGAAAATGCTATTAATACATTGGTTAATAGGATATTCCTATCTAGAATCTTGTAACTATACTCAGTCTGCCATGCTTCATTATAAGTAGTGATACCAGGTCCTGGGCTCATTGCATGAGTTGGCTGTTTGAAACCTGGGACTTATGCAGGGATGCTTGGCTCAATCTGGGAGGAGGGGACTGGACCTGCCTGGACTGAGTCTATCAGGTCGATCCCAGTCCTCAGGGGAGACCTTGATCTGGAGGAGGTGGGAATGGGGGGTGGGCTGGGGGGAAGGGGAGTGGGGCAGGAAGGGAGAGAACAGGAGAATCTGTGGCTATTATGTAGAACTGAATAGTATTGTAAAATAAAATAAAATAAAATAAAATAAAATAAAATAAAATAAAATAAAATAAAAAACTCAAAGGATATGGATAGAAAATATGAAGGTCTATGTAAACCATCACTACTACACATGGACTTTCTGTATGAAAGTGTACACCTAGGTATTGTAGGAAACCCTGCTGGCATGACACAACTCATCATGTATCCTAAAAAATATGTTTTGTTTTAGTGGAATCATTGTCCTGGTATCTGTATTTAGTTTTGGCAAGTAAAACAACAGGGAATAGGGCTCCTTTCTCTGTACGTTCTACCATCTTCACAGGGTAGAGACCAAACATTCGCTGCCAATATGGTGGCATTTGATGGTGGGGCCAGTAAGGGTTAATTAGTTTTATTAAGGCCAGCCAGAAATATATATATTTCTTGTTCAGAGTAATGCCCTTACATCATGAGACACCATCAAGTTATGAAAGCTGTCGACATGCCAATAAGAGAGTACTCGTCGGAAGCCAGTAATGGTGGAGCTTTAAGATTAGACTTCCAGGCCCAGGACTGTGAAAAAATAAATTTCTGCTGCTTAAGCCATCCAGCATATGATACTGTAGTATGGTATCTTAAACTGACTAAGATAAGTTTATCATTCAACAGCCAATGATGAGAAACATGTTCTGGATTAAATGGATTTATTTATGGAAGGGTGAACTTACCTAGATACAGAGTTATACGCCAAATATATTTTATGATACATAAGGTACAAATAAAACTCCCAATAGGATAGTATCAAATGACACCAGCAAAGGTCTTAAAATGCTGAGCTCTTTGTTAACCTCCAAAATTGCTCTAATCAAGAAGAATAGCATAGATCCTATGTCATAAGACTGCAACCTCGTAAACTCTGCTCTTGGCCAAACTCCCAGAAGCTCCTTTTCCCAAAGGTTTCAGAGTGAGACCCCAGAGGCAGCCTTCTTAACCTACACAAACCTCCAGTAAGCACTCAGCTCTAAGAAGCTATTCCAATAACTTTTTATCTTTTCTTAGCATTTACACAAATACGAATGAGACTAAATGTTTCCCAAAGGTCCCACAAGTCCATTAATTCTGCGTCTGAGACCACTAAGTGGAATGGAAATTGCTTGAACAAAAGGTGTCTTACCTACTTCTTACCCTCAAGCTTCTCGCTCTTTAAATATTAGATGGTCGTGACTTGAAGGAATTCTGTGATTCTGAGTCTCTGGTGCTGTTTCTTACCCTCTTCTGCTTCTTCTCATTTTTTTTCTGTAGTTTCTACATTAATTTCCTCCTGGTGTAATTTCCCTCTCTATCCCCCATGACAGACTGATCTATTTATTTTTCCTTCTGTGCTCACTTTAAGCAATCCATAATTTTTGGCTTATAAAATATTTTGTCTTCATTTGTTACCTTGAAAGCATACTAGATTGTTGGGTAGAAGATATGTTTGCATTCCATTCCTGCTTAAAAAAAAAAAAAAAAAGACCAGGTCCTTCCTTCATACGTCCAAGAGCAGCCACTTCTTCCCATGTTCTGCAGACAGATTTTGTGGGGGCGTGGAGGCTTTTACTAATCCACTAGAAAAAAGTATTAATGACAAAGAATGGGGTCAGATAACTCTATCTCTGTCTCTTTGTCTCTGTCTCTGTGGGGGGAGTTCTGTCCCTCATCACTGAAGGCATGGTCACTAGTCACTCCTTCCCTATCAATAATGAAGTAAAGATGCACAGTGTTCTCCCACTCCCATTACACTTTGCTAAAACTCCCATATCGTGGGCACCAAAATATGAGATGTATGTTTGTAAATATCTTTCATGTGAATACCATTGAGTTCAAGAGCACTTTCTGAATCTCTACTCTTTACCATAGACTTTTTGATTTCAATGACAGCGATGAAAAATTACCTCAAAATTCCCAGAGTCAGCTGGTCATGGTAGCCTATGCCTTTAATTCTGGCATCTGGGAGACAGAGGCAAACAGATTTCTGTGAGTTCAAGGCCAGCCAGGGGTACATAGTAAGTTCTAGGACAGCCAGAGCTACAATGGAGCCCTTGTCTCAAAAAGGGAGAGGCAAATAAATTTAAAGAAAAAAAACCTTTGTTTACCAAACTAAGAAGAATTCAAATGTATTGCATAAAACATTAACTGCTTTGCTTTTCCATTGCTCACGTGAAACACCATGAACAAAAGCAATTTGAGGAAGAAAGAGTTTATTTCAGTTATACTTCCAGGTAACAGCCAATCACTGAGGGAGGTCAGGACTGGAACTCAATCAGGACAGGAAACTAGAGACAGGAGCTGATACAGAGGTCATGGAGGAGCGCTGCTTACTGTCTTCTCCTAATGACTTGCTCAGCCTGCTTTCTTAGAGCACCCAAGACCATCTGCCCAGGTTTGATATAATTCACTATGCTGCCCCCACACCAACAATTGCTAATTAAGAATATTTAAGACCAATTGCTAAACACTTTTATTAATGAAAAACCTATAGCCATATATTGGGATGAAAACTGAAAGATTAGAGGAATAGGACAAGCCACAGCCAACCTCACCTTACCAACTCCTCAGCCTCCAAAGAGAGCTACTTCCTGCATACTCATTCCTATATCCTTTCTCTGCCTTGCCATCTCACTTCCTCCCTCTGTCCAGCTTCATCACTTTCCTCTTTTCACCCAGCTCTATCACTTCCTGTCTGTCTGTACAGACCTCCAGACCTCTGTGGTCAACTACTGCTGGGCATTAGTTAAAGGCATGTGCCACCACACTTGGCTCTGTTCCCGTTGTGGCCTGGAACTCACAGAGATCCGGATGAATCTCTGCCTGGCAGATGCTAGGATTAAAGGCATGTGCTATCACTACCTCACCTCTATGTTGAATATAGTGGCTGACTTCTTCCTCTGATCCTCAAATAAGCTTTATTAGGGTGCACAGCTAAAATATCACCACACCCTACAGGCCTGCTTCTACCCCGATCTTGTAGAAAGGATTTCTCAGTTGAGGTTCTTTTCTCCCAAATGACTAGAGCTTGTGCCATAATGTTTATGTCATATGTTGACATAAAACTAGTCAGCGCAGTTGCTTCTTCATAGAATATAAAGTGTGGAAAGTTACTCTAGATCAGTGGTTCTCAACCTTCCTAATGTTGCAACCCTTAGCATGGTTCCTATTGCTGTGGTGACCCCCAACCATAAAATTATTTTCTTGCTACTTCATAACCATAATTTTGCTATTGTTATGAATCATAATGTAAATATTTAATATACAGGATATCTGATATGCTACCTCCATGAAAGGGTCATTTGACCCTCAAAGGGGTAGCAAACTGCAGGTTTAGAACCGCTAATCTAGAGAATAATGATTCTCCAGTTCTTTGGCTGGTAAGATGGTTCAGCAGTTGGAACTTCCCATGTTGGAAGGCTCAAAACTGCCTGTAACTCTAGCTCTGGGTAATATGATGCCTCTGACCTCCAGAGGCACCTGTACTCATGTGCACATGCCCACAAATAGACACACATAGTTAATCAATAAATAATAAAAATATATCTTCAAAAATAATTTCTCTAATTCTAATATCTAACTTCAGCCTTTTGTTTATAAAACTGTGTCTTGAACAACTTATTATTTTACATTTCTCTGCCCTGCCATATTACTTCCTGGGATTAAAGGCATGTGTGCTTCCCAAGCAAAGGCATGAGATCTCAAATGCTGGGATTAAAAGTGTGTGCCACCACTGCCTGGTTCTGTTTCTAATCTAGTGGCTGGCTCTGTCCTCTGATCGTCAGGCAACCTTTATTAGGCTACACAATATATCACCACACATGCATTTGAATGCTTACTCCCCATGGCGGTTCTGTTTGGGAAGGGATTGAAACCAGTGGTGGTGGTGGAGCCTTGGTGGAGGAAGTACATTGATGGCTAGGGGCCAAATTTGACGTTTTCAAGCCTTCCTCTACTTCCTGTATTATCTCTGCCTTCTGTTTGGATGAAATATGATCAGCCACTTCTACCCCTGCCATCATGCCTTCCTGACTGTGCAGTGGGTTCTATCCCTCTGGAACTATAAACCAAAACAAACTTTTTTCTCCCCAAGTAGGTTTTGGTTGTGAATTTTATCCTTAAACAGAAAAGTAACTAATACAGTATCTACTTAAAAATAGGGTGCTAATATTTATGCACAAATAAAAATAATAACTTGGAGTGCGGAGGCTGGAGATATGGCTTAGATATTAAGAGCACTTACAACTCTTGCAGAGGACCATGGTTCAGTTCCCAGCACCCACATGGTAGTTCACAACCATCCATACCTCCAGTTCCAGGGGATCAAATACCCTCTTCTAACCTGCACAGGCACCACACACAATCATGGAGCACATATAGACATAAAGCAAATATATATGTAAGTTTTAAAAAATCTTAAAAATTAACTTTGTTCATGAAGTTTTATCATTTCATGTCAAAATTTAAGCACTTTTTTCTTGGTCAATATTCATCAACATTAATATTTTTATTCTAAAACTGCACAGCATTTTAATGATTGTTTGCATTTAATCCATTTTAATAGACCACTTAGTGGTCTTTATTTGAATCACAGTTCAACATATCCACACAGAATAGTTGGACTGGCACAAAGTGGGCTTGAGAACTTACTTGAAAATTAAATAAGCTTTAATTCATATCCCTGGTCATGGGTAACCATTTAAATTCTGTTCATCTTCTTTTCTTCAGAGGAATTTTGTGAGCGTTTACTTAGCTTCACCCTTCTGGGATCAGGTATTTGCAGGTGGGAGGGCTCAAGACCGCAGACTGTTAGGTCACTTGACCTGGAGTCTGTTTCCTCTCTTGCCTTGCCTGCAAATTTAAACATGCAAGTCAGAGAGAAACTTGGATTAAAAGATCTGACACAGGAATAAAAGAGAGGAGAATGTTGTCCTAGTTAATGTTGATCAATCTTTCTAACAGAAACTGGAGTCATATTGGAAGAGGGAACATCAGCTGGAGAACCACCTTCATCAGACTGGCCTTGGGGTGTGTCTATGATAGGGAGTTGTCTTGATTAATGATCAATGTGGGAAGGCCCAGCCTACTCTAAGTGGCACCATACCTGGGCAGGAGATCCAACCCAATATGTAGCATGCCTCTCTGGTCTCTGTTTCATTTCCTTTCTCCAGGTTCCTGCCTTGGTTTCAGTTAATGAAGGACTGTAAGCCATAAGCTAAAATAAGCTGCCACTCTAAATTGGTAATAGTGTTTTATCACAGGAACAAAATCAAAATAAGACAATTGCAGAGGGCAAAGGCCATAGAATTAAGATAGCATTAATTAAAATTAAGGGATATAATACCTGAAAAAAAATGAAACAAAGGATTTTACCATCTCAGCAATTTTGGGGTACTTCTGATCCATTACTCTCTTGTAAACAACAACAGATCAGTGACTGGATCCTGAAAAAAATGGTTATAATCTTTTCTTTTTCATATTGGTTTTTCATTGATTTAATATGCCATTATTTTAACCTCTTTCTTGAGCTAAGCTACCATTCTATTAAAATTGGAGATGGGTGTAGCTAGAGTTTTCTCTAATCCTGCCTGGCCTACGGTCAGGACAAATCTCTCTCACCCACCAGTCCTGCAGCTGCTCAGACCCAATTGAGTAAACACACAGAGACTTATTACTTATAAACTGTATGGCTGTGGCAGGCTTCTTGTTACTAGTTCTTCTATCTTAAATCAACCCATTTCTATTAGTCTATAAGTTGCCATGTGGCTCATGGCCTTCTGGTACCTTACACCTCGCTTGTCATGGCGGCGGCTGGCAGCGACTCTCTGCCTCAGCCTTCCACTTCCCAGAATTCTCCTCTCTCCTTGTCCCGCCTATACTTCCTGCCTGGCTACTGGCCAATCAGTATTTTATTTATCAATCTATCAGAGCAACACATTTAACATATAGAACATCCCACAGCAGATAAGAGAAAGACAGATGATTTCAGGAGCAGAAAATAAATACATATTTCCCAACCTCAAGATAATCTGTGGTCTGGTACAAAAACTGAGAAGAATACTGACATAATTCAGTAGGAAATGAGCATAGTCTACGGACACACTTGGGTGGAGGTGGGGGATGGAAAACCAGGAATATATTATTCAGCATTTCAATCACCTCCAAGGAAAATGGCATTCTTACCCTCTGGCCCTGAAACTAACCATATTTTTCAGGTCTGAGGCACACAGAGGCATAATGTGGCCTGCTAGAGATCACTGTGGCTAGAATACAGCAAACACCAGTGGATGTAAAAGAGATAGTTGCAGTCTGAAAAGTCATGCTGCCAAAGAACTTTAATGTGTCCCTTCCATCTTTCTTCTAGCATCTTCCCAAGCGTGACTGAATAAGATGCTTGGGAGTCCCCATTTCTTGTTCTGAAAGGTGGTGTATCCTTGCAACACTGAGAGGAATGGCCAAGGGTGACTTGGGCATCTTGCTGGGCCATTTTTCCAAATGCAAGCTGTGTCCCCACAGGACTAAGTATTGTTAAGGGTCTGCAGAATTGGAATTGATTAAAGGATTTTTATCATGTCACAACTGATAATGCCAGTAATTATAATTCATTGCTTAGACAATTTTGCCAACTGGATGCTCTTTAATTGCTCAAATGCAAATTACGTCTATGCTACATTGGTATAGACAGCCAGTCCTGTGTTCATGTACATGTGATAGAGATGCTGAGCCTCTGATCGAAGGTAGCCACTTATTTTTTTTTTTTTGGTGGATGACTGTAAAAAATATTTAGCCCTTCTCTAAACAGTCCCCTCCATACACTAGCTTTTTATAGTAGCTCTTTTCTCTATAGGTTCTAGTCCAGTTTGAGCAAATCTTGTAATTTGACAGAAAGAGACAGTGGAACCAAGAGAATTCTTCATCTTTGCTGTGACTCATCCAGCAACACTCTGGAAACTTCTCTCAGGCACTATAAGAATATTGAGTGTCTTAGAAGAGAAGGAAACAGACAGGAAAGCTAGGTGGGAAGACACTAAAAGAGATTTTTGCACATAAACACAAAATACCAAGAGTCCCAACAACTATTTGGTCCCTAGCCCCCTAAGAAGGCACTTAGTTTCTCACTGCCTAAAATTGTGTTAAATTAAGAAAGGAAGGGGCTCAATATATTAATTGGTATAAGCTGATCTACTTTTAAGGTAGCAGAAACTAAAATCAAGTATACTTTTCTGTTGGTATCTTTAAAAGGTCATTTCTGAGTTTCTGTCTCAGAGTTCAGCAGCAGCAGTCTTCAGAATTTCTCTTGAATGTTTTCAGCAGTAAATCTCTACAGCATCCACTTAAGCAGTAGAGGTCATAAATACTTCGTGAGAGTAGTAAAATACAACAGAATTTTGGAAGTTATAATTTTTAGTGGCTATAACTGCACTATAAAAGGAAAGCCTCTGGGCCTCAGAATAAATGCAAACCTCTGTCAGAGTGAGCTGTAGTGCTAACCCATCTGCAAGTGGTAAATTATCCTTTGTCCCAGGTGTGGTGCATTATCCAGAGGGTGTCCAGTGATTAAAGGTAAGAACGTGGCTAACATCCAAGGGAGCACTGAACATTAATGATGGCTGGAAATTGTCAACAATTTCTCTGCAAGTTTGATTCGTTCCTATTTGCTCGCATAGCCAGACCCAAAGTTCAGCAGATTGTCAGTGATCACTTCCTGGCTGGTACACATATTCTGGCAAGAGAGGCCCATAGAATAAAAGAGTGATTCTGGCTCTTCATTTACCCTGGAAGGTGTTCATGCAAGATGAAAGTAAAGCGATAATCCTATTATCTATAATCCCTTCAGGCTTCCACAAAGGATAGACTATTCACTGAGGCCATTATCCAAAGATTCCACTGACGATTGCCAAGCAATATGAAAATTTCATTATAACTGTGGGCTTTTTTTTCTGATGCACTATTTATAATGTTTGGAGCATATTTGCATAAATAATCCTTTACATTTAAATCTGTGTTGCATCTGAGAAAGTCTCACAAAATCTAAGACATATTTAATTGATTTCATAAGATCTCATTCCACCTTATCCTCTGATTAGTGACAAATTCTGTGCATTTTTAATGAAAGTCCTTATTATTTGCTTACATCTACAAATTAGAGAGATTCTTTGGGGCCCAAAATGCCAGCATCCTTCATTGTCTCCCACAATGTTGCTGAGTTCTCTAAGTCCTTGACTTCATTTTGGTTAGTATAGTCCAGAAATCAGGGTGACAATTTTGAAGGAGAGTGGCAGAGTTAAGAAAGCTCCATCTGAAGAGTAGATGGAGATGAATTCTTTTCATACAGGAAGCCCAAGTTCCCAACTTCTAATCACCATTTGATTGGGGCCTATTAAAATACCCAATCTCTCTGCAATATTGTGCTATGTCACCCTAGCTGAAAAAATTACTGAGAAATCGTCATCTCCCCCCAGTTTTAAAAATCTGAAGGTAATAACACATTATACCTTTGGCTGCTGCTCCTAAGTGTTTGGTTTTTATGGTTGTGCAACTGAAATGTCAGCCTCCTGCATCTGAGGGTCCCCGTCTAGTTTGTTTGAGAAAAGAAGGAGTGAGAGGCTTTGTCGCCTGTCAATTCCTGAGTCACTGACTTATAGCTGTTCTCCGCATCATGTGTCCTTTTGCTCAGCGTTGCTTCTGCATGTCCTTTGGTCACTTTCTGTGACTTGGGTCTTCTTTGGCAGTGCAGAACCACTTCTGGAAGGATCACAGTCCCCACCCCAAACCTGTTACTACTTTGCTTCTGTTACTACTTACCACAACATTTATCCATTGCCATTCTCTTGCAAGTTTGAAGGTTTTTGTTAATAAAGCTCCTTTATTTTTTTGTAACCAACAAAAAAAGGGGGGGAGGGGGGAATGTACCTGATTCTCACATGGGTTGGCTTTACCTATGGGCTGCTTTCAATCTGTGCACTCCTGACACATAATAATCACTCCATGGGGCACATCCCAAAGGCTGAGATAGAATCCCAAGTATGCACATAACAGCAGGGGTGGCATTAGATTTGAGAGGAGGAGGGACTTGAGGAAAAAGTCTATACTGGATTTGATTACCATAATGCCTCTCAGCCCCAACCAAGTGCAGCCAGCCTAGGCTTGGGTGGATGTGTTGTGTTTGCATACTCAGCATCATTCTCCTTCACTGTAATGGTGCATTGAGTATCCTTGGGTATTATCCACACCCACTCAGAGTTCATTTGCTTAAGATGGAACAGACCCATCTCCTGGAATTGGAGGTGAGCTCATGAACCAGATCTACACAATTGATACTGTGCTCTGATCACTGAGGTTGGTCAGTGACTCTCCTCCAACCAAAGTAATCCCAGGAATTTTTTAAGTAACTGGGAATGTTGGTGGGGGTGGGGAGGGGAGATCTATGTGGTTCTGAGTGTGTCTGTGTGTTTCCAAAAATGTTAACAGAGAAGATAAAGTAGGTCTAAGTGTAATCAGGGACAGTAAAAGCAGTCCAAAGGTCCTTTGATAACATATTTTTACATCTTTCTGACTGACACCCACCAGCTTTCCCATGCATAACAGAATAGATGCACTCCCGTGTATCCATGGTTAAGCAGTCACTTGAAAGCTATTACTGAAAGTGGTGATGTGGATCAGTGGGTAAAGACACTTGCTTCTAACCCTGATGACCTGAGTTTGATCCCCAGAACTCATATGGTAGAAAGAGAAAACTGAATGCTTGCAAGTTGTCCTCTGATCTCCTGACCTCCACATGCATACTCTGACATACACATGCAATAAATGTAATGAAAGTAAGCTATTGCAATCTAAGTCCACATGGAAGAGGATCATTTGTGAATATGTGTAGATATCTGTGGAAATATTGTTTTGCACTACTGTGTAAAAGTTTGTTTTCATCTATGGCTTCTAGACAATGATCAAAGGTCTTGGTGACATAGAAGCATGGCTAGAAATCCATGACAAGTAATGCTACAATTTCCTCTCATCATGCCAATAGTGAACAGGAATTGAAACTAAAAATTTTGAGATCTGATGTCAAATTATTAGGCTAATAACCATTCCCAAGTTCATTCTGTCTCTCTATATAAGAGATCACAGAACAAAATTTATTTCCATGTTCAAATTCCTAAGATAAAGGGATAATGGAAATGCAGGCAGAATTTGGGCAACGTTTGCCAATGTTTATAAAGAACACAAAAACTATTTACATTTTCCCAAATTCTTCATTGCCTTTCTCAATACACATATATTCATCTCTATGAGGAGAGAGTGGTTTACATTAGATAGAAATAAACCAATAGAGAGAGGGAAAGTTGAGAAATCACTGCCCTACTCTGCAGCAGATGACTTTAGTTGGGGAATCTTTATTACTGATTTGAACATATGATTTAATTATACTCAACTAGAATGGAAAATAATTTCTAAATTTTCTTACTTTGTGTGAGAATATTTGTTAAGACAAAAAGTTTAGTCAATTTGGTTAACATATTTGTATTAACCAAATCCTGGTACACTGTGTTGACATTTTATATAGTAATGAATGAATGGAGAATAAATAAAAGATGGAATTCCTGTTTGAGTATAAGAAATTATGCTTATTCCAAAATATCAAGTTTGGGTCTTGCATTTATGTGATACTAAATAACCTGAAATCCCTCACATATTCAGTGATGGTGTAGGTATAGTCCCTGCCTCTGGATCTCTGGGCTCAGTATGGAAATAGGTGAAGCTTATCAATAGTTAGTCAGCCTGTTCTTGTTTGTTTTGGTTCTTTTCTGGGGGGCCCACTACCCAGCTCCCAAATAAATCACACACGAAGGCTTATTCTTAATTATGAACACCTAGCCTTTGCTTGGCTTCTTCTTGCCAGCTTTCCTTAAATTATCCCATCTACCTTCTGCCTCTGGGCTTTTTCCATTCTCTTACTTCTGTAAATCTTATTCTTGCTCTGTGGCTTGCTGTGCAGCTGGGTGGATTGCCCCTGGGTTCTCCTCCTTCTCTGGCTCCTCTTTCTCTTTCTCTCATCACCTTTTCTCCTCCTATATTTTCTCTTTTCCTGCCTGCCCTGCCTATCCTTTCTCCTGCCTTGCTATTGGCCATTTGGATCTTTATTAGACCATCAGGTGTTTTTAGACAGGCACAGTAACACAGTTTCAGAGAGTTAGACAGATGTAACATAAACAAAAGTAACACAGCTTAAAATAATAATAATCTACCACATAGGCCCTCAGTTTGGAGTACATACTCTATCCCATGAATTCCTCTCTGTATGGCCTGACAATCCTTGGGGATGTTTGTCTTATCACTAGGCCTCTATTCTTACCGAGCCCAATATCTGATCTTTACCTCTGAGATTAAAATTCAAAATCTTTAGCATAGTCTTTGGGAAGCTCCATAGTCTTAAATTATCTCTTTATTCATATTAAGCCATCTCCTTCCCCATTTGTGAGACTTGTAGAATATTAGCTTTTAAAGTCCAGGAAATTTTCTACTCATATAGCATCCTATTCAGAAATCTGATTATGTTTGTTCTTTAATCATTGATTATTGTCTGATAACATTTTTTCCTACTAAAGCATTGGTTTCTGCTAGAGGTTTCCCTTACATTCTATGCATTATCTTCCTGGTATGAACCACATATGGTCATGCTAAGCAATTATTTGGATGTTATATATATTTGTAAATACATGTGTGTGTGTACTTGTGTATGCAAGTGTTTGTATGGATGCACTGGCATATGTCAGCATGTATGTGGAGACCAGAGGTCAATGCCAAAGGTCTTCTTCCAATGTTCTCTACCTTATTGTTTTGAAACATTATCTTTCACTGATCCTGGACCTTGCTGATTCAGCTGGAGTCTCCTGTCTCCTTCTTAGCACTAGAATTGGGGGTAGATACCATTATTATCTGTCTTTTAGATAGATGCCAGAAATCTAGGCTCAAGTCCTCATGTTTTCACCGTAGGCATTCCACCAGCTGAGTCATTTCCCAAGTCCCTTGAGATAATATGTCTTGTTTTAAATTTTTATACATAATTTTTACACCAATGTAGTCATATCAATGAATTGAAATCATTATAATCATTTGGCCTTCTAGGTTTCTTCTGCACTGAAATTAAATGTTTAATTAAATAAATATGATACTGTTATAATTTAAAGGTCTATATTTTTCAAGTTCATGTAATAATCTATTCATTTAATAAAGTCTGCTCAGGCTTTCTGAAATGATCTGTGCCTGAAAATTAGAAAACACCCAAATGCAGACTTCTCTGTTCATAATTCGATGGAGCATAGTCCTGTAGGTATCATATGAACTGCATGGGCAATATAAGGAGGAAGGACAACTCCGGAGTGTCACACTATTACATCAGAAGGACCATGTACACAAAACCCATCAAAAAATTGCAACCTGATCTAAAACTAGTCATTAGACATGTTAGAGTTCAGATCCTCACTTGTTCTGGGCTACTTTTCCCATCTGTGTGTTCAGAGCCGTTTGCTTCCATTTCCTCTCTTCACGCTCCCCTGTTCTTACTCTTCCTCCTTGGGTCTTCCTTCTAATATGCCACAGTCTTTGAGTTTAGAGAAAAGACAGAGTTATATGGAATTTCTCTATGTCTAATTTCCTTTGTATGACATGTGTTCCAGACTAGCTCCAACTACTCCCTCATAAAAACCTTGCTTATCTTTAGTATATCGCATATATCATAGTGTGATATGGGTGAGTTTTTAAATGAGCCTGAAATTTCTAGGAATCCAGAACATAAGTAATATTCTACAATTTTCTTTGCTCTATAAATCGGTCTCTGTGGTGGTATTCTAATTGTACTGAAATGTGATTTTGATTGTATGTTAATAAATAAAGTTGTCCGGGGGTCAGAGCTATTAGAGCCATAGACAAGAGTGTGGCAGTGGTGGCACACGCCTTTAATCCCATAGATCTCTGTGTGTTCAGGGATACAGCCAGCATTGGAGACATATGCCTTTAAGACCTAGGGGGCTGTACATTCAGACAGTGATGAGGCAGTCACGTGTTTGGGTTTACAACCAATGAGAAGGCAGAACAAAATGCTATTAAAAAAAAAAAAACAAAAAAACGAACAGACAGGATATAGCTCTCTTTCGGGAAGCTGGGACACCGCAGGCGGAAGGGTGAGATCTTAGCTCTGAGCTCTGACCTCTCTGCTTTCTCTTTTACATTGTTTCTGTGTTTCTTATTTAATAAGACTGTTGGTTACATCTACAGGTCTCTTATAGAGCTGCCATTTCATTTGGTGTGAAAAAAAAATAATGTAACATTTTTCAACACAAATTTTCAACACATTAACAATTTTACATTGAAATTAAACAACTTATTGTAAGATGTAAATTTAGATGTGTGCTTGAAAATCCTTTATAGAAAAAAAATGCTACTTAAATATCAATATATAAAGAATGGTTTAGAAACTAAAGGCAAACTACTCAGTATTTTTCTCAGTTTACTCACTTATACTATATATACCTTGAAAAGGTAAGAAGGATTAGATTGAGATTTAAAATGGCTCAAAAACAGTCTTACTGCTGTTATAATTCTACATATTATAAAATATTTAACTCTGACCACAGAATACTGTGACACAGGTCTTCATTTTAAGTATAAGCAGGTTCAAGTTTAAGAAAGCTAAGTAACAGAACAAAGATGTAGAGATAAATAATGGCAACACAAGGCCTATGCTCTTGTTTTCGGCATAACAGTTATTTTCAACCTGAATTTCATTTACAAGGTGAAAGACATCAGCTGGTAGGAAAAAATGTCATTAATCACTGAAAAAAGCAAAAACACTCAAAGGATTGGATTAAGTTGATATTCAACTCTAACCATAGAAACAAAGAGCATCTTCTAGAGAAGAGTTGGATTCTATAATAACATATGAGGAGATGTGCAAAATATTGCAATAGATATTTATAGAGCACTTGCCATTGGACTAAGTAAGAGATATATTGAACATAAACACAAGCTGGGTAAGAGAACTTAGACATCAAAAAATAGCAACCGTCTAAGATAACACTCTAGACTCCTGCTATATATACACCAAAGTAAGTCTGAAAATGTGAATACTGATATTTTTGCTTCCTCTATAAAAATTGACTTCAAAATGTGACTCTTGATGTTTTTTTTTTCCTCACAGAATTGATACCACCAATCACTAAAAGACAAGTTGGGAAACACAGAAGAAAAGTTTAAGAATTCTTCACTTCAGGTATATTTTTACATGTTTCAGGGTTGCTATGGTTTGAAAGTGAGAGGTTGCCCATAATCTCAAGTGTTTGAACATTCACCTTGTTGCTGGCTGGAACTGTGTGTCGGAAGGTTCTGGAACATGTAGAAGGTGTAGTATTGCTAGAGGTAGGTCCCTAGGGGCAAACTTTGAGGTTGTATACCCTGGCCCCACTTCCTGTTTATTCTGTGCTTCCTGATAAAGTGTAGATGCACTTCCTTGTCATGATGGGTTGTGTCCCTCAGGAACTGTAATCCAAAATAAATCCTTTCTTCCCAAAGTTGCTTTTGATAGGATATTTTATTACAGCAAGAGACAAGTAAGACAGAAACTGATACCAAAAAAAAGTGGAGATATTGATGTAATAAACACAGCCATGTGGTTCTTAGGCCTTTGGAACTGCTTTGAAAGGAAAAAATGTAAAAGAATCTGGCAGTGTGGTCTAGAAATGCCCCCATAGTCTCTGCTAAGTAGGTCATTGTGATAGAAATTTAGAAGACTGAAGCCAGAGAAAAGCACACAATGCAGAGACCCTGGCACATGAGGTTTCAGAGGGAAAGAAGCATGGTGATATGCCATTCAGGTTGTATTCTGGCTGCCTTCTGACAATGTTCTAAAATCTTGTGTGAGGATGAATTTAAAATCAGTGGGCAAATTAATATGGAAGAGGAAACTTCAAAGCTGGACAACACTAAAGTGGTACCATGGTTATTGCTGACTACGCTCTCCCAAATTTGTACTGAGATATAGTGGCAATGAAAAAAGTAGAAAATATGTAGTTTGGTAAAGAAAGATGTGCACAATGGGAACGCAGTTGACAAAGTATTTGTAATTTTTCAAGATATTAGTGCTATTAATGAGAAACCCCCTTCTGTGCACTGGGACAATAAGGAAGGCATTTAAAGGCCAGGCTCTCACTCATCAAAGGTTCCAATTTGTGAAAATGTAAATTCATGTGAAAGGAGAGAACTTAAGCTCAGTATGTCTAGGGGATCCTCTCATTTGAAGAGACTGCCTAGGGAAGATCTCCCCAGTGTCGTCACATGGAAACTGTCATAACTGTGTTCTAAGGAGACAAGACCCCATCCTGGGATGACAACAACGACAGAATGTGACACTAGATGGTGATACTAGTTTTGTAGTATAAAGAATGCAACATGGAGGGAGACATGGGGTCTTCTTTCACAGTTTCATAGAGCCACTGAATTCAGACAATGTGTGGTCGTGTTTCAGTCCCTGAAAGAAGGCCCTGAGAAGCCATTTCATAAAGCTTTGAAGAACAAACCTTAGTTGGAACGGAAACTCTAGGATATGGGAACCCCCAGGACCACAGGACACCTTCCACAGAAATCTACAGGCATAGAGTAGAGCCAGCCCTAGAAAGAGATCACATTTGCTATGGGCAGCAGAGCTAGGAGGACTGAATTACCTAAGTTCTTTGGAACTGAGATGATACCATCATGAGTCCCAGATGCTAGACATGGAGCTGCATGATTTGTTTCCCCTGCTGACTGTTAGTGTGGCTTGGTTCAATCTTTCCTTGCTATGTCTTTATTCTTCCACTTGTGAATGGAATGTATACTCTGTGCCATTGTTTTTTGGAAGAGTATATATATATATATATATATATATATATATATATATATGATATAGATATATATATATCATATATATATGCTTATTTGTTGGGTTTTAATTATTTACTTTTATTTTACAAGGGGCCATGGGAGGTTAACTTGGACTGTTAAGCAATTTTAGTTATAGTTAAAAAAACTGTGGAGATTTTTGAAGCCACACTGAGTGCATCTTGTCTGAAAGATGGCTCTGAGAATAAGGGGGCCCAGAGCAGAGTGTTGTAGTTTGAATTTCAAATACCACTCCCATAGGCTCATACATTCGAAAATTTGGTCTCAGCTCATGGCTTTGTGTAGGAAGGTTATGGAATCTTTAGGGAGTGGATGTCCCCGGAGGAGGTGGGCACATGGGAACAGGCTTGGCGGCTATATATTGGCTCCACTTCCTGTTCACTTTACACTTCCTGAACGTAGATACCATGTGACTGAGCAGCCTCCAGCCTCTCTCGCCATGCATTCTCTGCCTTCGGACATGTCTTCTCAACCACGATGATGTATATTCCTTGGGAACTGAAAAGCAGTCATGAGCAGTTTCTCCCTTAAAATGCTTTTGTCAGAGTACTGAATAAGAAGAAAAAAGTAACCAAATAAGGGCCAACATTGGAGGGCACTAAATGTTACATTTCATAATATTTATCCAAAGGATTAAAGAAAGAGACATTGAGTATATGTTTGAATTCCATAACAAGAGATATCTTAATTACTTAACAAAAGGTAGTTAAAATAAAGGAATCTGTTTATGCCTATACATATTCTTAAAATATGACATCACAGCAGTTCTTTTGTAGTAATCTAGACCTGGAGCATTTTGCAAGCCTGATAGTTCTCTCACTGAATCCCGAAAGGAGAAACTAGCACTGTTAGCAATATTTCCAATACTTTAAAAAACAATGTCTACAAGCTAAGCTTCTCTTTGTTTCTAATTGGTCATTTAATGCTTTCCATCTGTCATGAGAAGAGTCAATTGACAGCAAAGAGAAAAATTGAAGTGATGAAAAGAATCCTTTCCTCTGTTACCAAAATGGTAGTTACCTCTATGGTAAATCTGGATCTTCACTCAAAAGTTCTTGTTTTACCAAACATATAGTGTCTTTAATTATGTAGATACTGGCACTGAACATCACAGGGAAGAACATCGGTAGACCATGGCTGCACAGTGGAAAGAAAACCTTTGACTTCAAACTCTGGTTTAAGAAGCATACAGCTTGAAGATGAAGGGTTTAGCTTTAAAGCACACACCATTGCTAAGTCCTCATCTTTATCGCTATCTAATTTGCATCCATATCTGTCTCTTCCACCTATGGGACTCATTAATGGATTGAATAATGACTATATATCTTTGACTCCTCAATTTCCAACTAACTGTTTATCTTTTCATTTTAACTACATAAATGAATGAATGGCTTCATTTGTTAATTTAATTTTCCCCTCATTTGTTTGGTAAAAATAGATGGATATTTTTGAGGTTTTATTTTTTTTTTTAGTGGTTTCTTTTTTTGTTCTCTATTTTGTACACAAGTTGTTAGTAGTCCTCATGCAGAGAAATATCAGAGGTAAATGACAAAACTAAATGGAAACCTTTAAGGTCATCTTAAACAAATAAGATATGATATAAAGAAAACATTGGCATTATAGGAAAGGAAAAAAAGTAAGACTTGACCTTGAAGTTGCTCCTTTCTCTAAGCTCAATTGCATGATAAACGAATTTACTTTTGCTTTCTACACTCAAGGAAACACTAATTAGTTAAGGATCATAAAACCAACACTCAGCTTCATGTTTGGGGGTTGAATTGCTACACAGAATCAGGATACATTTTCTGTGACATAATATTTTTATAGTGAAGCAGCCAAAATACCACAAATGCATAGCATGGGCTGCAAGCATCCTGGCCCTTCCAGGCATTTCTGTGGCTTGGCATTGATAAATGCAGGTAAAATTTAAGTTGCAGTTAGGATCAAATTACAGCAAACACTGCCTTTTCCAAAAATTTGAAAGTTGCTGAAACAGCTTCTCTATTACTTGGGGCAGCACGGGGTGGGGGTGGGGGTGGGGGTGCTTGCATGTCCATCATCGACTGGGTCTTTAGAGCAAATTCTCACAGTTGTCTCTTCTCGGGGAGCACAATGTCCTACCCAGTCAAAATAAACAGCAATAGAAGAGTCTTCCCTCCCGTTTCCACAACAAGCATGTGCAGTGAACCCCAGAGCACTTTGTGACTTCCTCTCTTTGCCTCAAATCTCTTTTTCTGGCACTGAATTTGCTAGATAATTCCTCAATTTCAGAAGCTATCAGAAAATAACAAAAGCAATGAGTATGTACACTATAGAATAAGTACCATTACTTTCTAGGCCTATCTACCAGTGATATCCATCACTTATACAAATTCTTAAAATAGAACATATTTGTATGAGTACAACTTTGGGGAGGTTTTTCTTTGTCTTTTCCCATTAATTTTTAATCAGTTTGGTTATATCTGATAACTACTGTAACATGGAAAACAGTGAGACCTGTGTGATACATGTAATACCCTGTGATTAAAACTTGGCCATTAACACCAGGGATAGCTTCTTAAGAAAGGAAAGATAGTACATTCTGTTTTTCTTTTTTAATGACTTTATTTTTTGGCATAATAAGTGTGAAATTCTTTTTTTTTTTAATTTTAACAGTTTTCCAACATTGACTGTATTTATTCTGTCTTTTCAGTTATTTGTAATTGATTAAGGTGGTATTTGTGCTTTGGTATGATAAGGCTTTCCTTTAGATGCACAAAGACGCATAACACATTTCCTTTCATATGTCTATTCCTTAAGTTCCAGAAATGAAATGTATTATATTCAGATCAATGCATACACACACACACACACACACACACACACACACACACACACACACACACGTCATAAAATAGAAGAGGGCCTATTTGGATGTATGAAGGTGACTAGTAAATACATGGAATGAGAGACAAAATGAGGTAATGGGGAGTGAATTGATGTACATGATACATTTGAACAAAAATGATCCTATGAAACCTGTTGCCTGGTACTACATATGATACTAAATGTTTTTCAGAATATAAAGTGTACTTCTAGAAAAAAAAAATGAAACAGCGTAACCTTTCTAAAGTTGATAGGCCTTTTCACTAAGCATGTCTCATCTGGGTCAGCCTCTTAGTACTTCAAGGGGATTTCTCATCTCCTCTTGATCTCCTTGATCTGTCTGCTCTAGCAAAGACTTCAAGAAAGATATTGAATAGGTATGCAAAGAGCAGACAACCTTGTTTTGTTCCTGATTTTAGTGGAAATGCCTTGAGTTTCTCTCCATTTATGTTAGTGTTCACTATGAATTTGTTGTAAGTTGATTTTACTATGTTGAGGTATGTCCCTAGTATCTTTATTAGCAGGTGATATGATGGCATATGTAAGTGACACAAAACATTTTCATCAGGAAACTCCTACAGCTGATAAACACTTTCAACAAAGTAGCTGGATACAAAATTAACTCACAACAATCAATGCCCTTCCTATATACAAAATGACAAAAGACTGAAAAAGAAATTAGGGAAACACATCTCACAATAGCCTCAAATAATATTGGGGTAACTCTAACCAAGAAAGTGAAAGACTTGCGTGATTAAAAATTTCAAGAATTTGAAGAAATTGAAGACGATATCAGAAGATAGAAAGATCTTCCGTGCTCATGTTTCAGTAAGATTAAAATAGTAAAAGTGTCCATCTTACATAAAGCAGTGTACAGATCCAGTGCAATCCCCATCAAAATTACAACACCGTTCTTCACAGATCTTGAAAGGACAAATCTCAGCTTCATATGAAAACACACCCACAAAACAAACAAACAAAACAACAATAAGCCAGCAAAACTAAAACAATCCCGAACAATAAAAGAACTGCTGGCACCATTTCCAACTTCAACTTGTACTAAAGAGCTATAGTAATAAAAACAGCATGGTATGGGCATAAAAACAGATACGTTGATCAATGGAATCGAATTGAAGACTCGGGTATGAGTCCACACATCTGTGGACACCTGATTTTTTTTTTATAAAGAAGCTAAAAATGCACACTGGAAAAAAGACAGCATCTTCTACAAATTGTTCTGGTCAAAATGGATGTCTGCATGTAGAAGAACGCAAATAGATCCATACTTATCACCTGGCACAAAACTCAGTTCTAAGTGTATCAACAACCCCCAAATAAAACTAGATATGCTGAACCTGATAGAAGAGAAAGTGTGAAATAGCCTTGAAGTCACTGGCATAGGAGAAGACTTTCTGCACAGAACACCAATATTACAGGCACTAAGACTGACAATAAATGGGACCCCATTAAGCTGAAAAGTTTCTATAAGGCAAAGGGCACTGTGGTGATATATTGTGTGCCCTAAAAAAATTTGCCTGAAGATCAGAGGACAGAACAAGCCACTAGATTAAACATAGATGCCAGGCAGTGGTGGTACACACCTTTAATCCTAGCAGTTCAGGAGGCAAAGATCTGTCTAGATCTCTGTGAGTTCAAAGCCACTCTGGATTACATGAGATTGATTCAGTCTAGGAGAGAAACAGAGCCTGGCAGTAGTGGCACACACCTCTAATCCCAGCATTTGAGATCTCATGCCCCTGCTACCAGTATTTGGGAAGTACACATAGCTTTAATCTCAGCACTAGGAAGTAATATGGCTGGGTGGAGCAAGGTATATAAGGTGTGAGGAGACAGGAAGTAAAGCCCTTTCCAGCTGAAGGCCTCTTCAGTTGAGGAGTCCTTTTCAGCTGAAACCTTTTTGGCTGGATTCCTTTTGGCTGAGGATTCAGAGACATTCAGGCAGAGGATTCATGGAGTTGGTGAGATGGGTCGTGGCAGTGGCTTGTTCCTTTGTCTCTCTAATCTTTTAGCATTTACCCCAGTATCTGGCTCTGGGGTTTTTATTAAAAGACCTATTAGATTTCATGTTATAGGACCCTGTCATTGAAACACAACAATGGTGTACAGAATAGGAAAAGATATTTTATCAGCCCCACATTCGGTTGTGGACTAATATCCAAAGTATATAAAGAACTCAAGAAAATATGTATCAAAAAACAAACAACAAATAATCCCATTAAAAAATAAGGAACAGATCTAAACAGAGAATTCTCAATTGAGGAAACTCAAATAGTTGAGAAACACTTAAAAATATCTTCAACATCCTTTGCCATCAGGGAAATGCAAATCAAAAATACTTTGAGATTTCATCTTACACCTGTCAGAATGGCTAAGACCAATAACACAAGTAACAGCTCAACATCCTTAGTCATCAGAGAAATAAAAATCAAAAGGCCTCTGAGATACTACCTTACACCTGTCAGAATGGCTAAGATCAAAATCACTAATGACAGTCTATGTTGGAGAGGATGCAGAGCAAGGGGAACACTCCTCCATTGCTGGTGGGAGTGCAAACTTGTACAACCACTGTGGAAATCAATATGGCAGTTTCTCAGAAAATTGTGAATCAATCTACCTCAAAATTCATCCATACAACTCTTGGGCATATACCCAAGGAATGCTCAATCATACCACAAAGATATATGCTAAACTATGTTCATAGCAGCATTATTTGTAATGCCAGAACCTGGAAACAACCTAGCTGCCCCTCAACTGAAGAATGGATTAAGAAAATATGGCACATATACACAATGGAGTACTATTCAGCAGAGAAAAACAATGACATCATGAAATTTGCAGGCAAATGGATGGAACTAGAAAATATCACCCTGAGTGAGGTAACCCAGACTCAGAAGGACAAACATCGTATTACTCACTCATAAGTGGATACTAGATATATATAGCGAAGGACAATCAAACTGCAACCCACAGATCCAAGGAGGCTACCTAGCAGGGGGGACCCTAGGATGACTATGGTTTATAATAAGTTTTGGTTTTACCCAATCACTGGTCAAGCTTTAGTGAAATATTTTGCTATTAGGATAAGAATTTGTACTGTATCAAGCTGATGAAAATGCTAGCTGTACTTTCAGGAGGGGAGGCCAAATCTTTTTAGATTATGGATTAGCCTATAGAAAAATGTCTGCGGTAAATCACACAGCGAAAGGCCAGATGAATAGGAATCTCACATACACAACTTAAGTAAAACATAGCTCTCTGAACAGATTAAGATAGGTCTCTTCTTTATCACAGAATCTAATCAATATTTATATGTATAATTCAGCTATCATTTGGCTTAAAAGGACTTATTAGGAAATGTTATCATTTATACTATTTTTTTACAGAGAAAATATTTTACTGTTTAAATAAATAAATTTTTAAAAAAGAAAATACACTGGGGAACAAAAGAGATCACAAAAAACATAACAGCCCATACTGAAAGGGATGCAGAGTAAGGGAAACACTCATTCTTCGCTGGTGGGAGTGCAAATTTGTACAGCCACTCTGGAAGTCATTGTGGTGGTTCCTCTGAAATATTGGAATCAGTCAACCTCAAAACCTAGTTATACCACTATTTGGCATACACCCAAAGGACGCCACACCTTACCACAAGAACCCTTGTTCAAACATGTTCATTGCTGTTCACTGCTGCTCTCTCTATTCATAATGGTTAGAAGTTGAAAACAATCTGGATGTCCCACAACAGAAAAATGGAGAAAGAAAAATGTGGTAAATTTACACAATGGAGTATTACTCAGCTGTTTTAAAAAATGTGACATCATAAAATTGGAAGGAAAATTGATTGAACTAGAAAAAAAATCATCCTGAGTGAGGTAACCCAGACCCAGAAAGATGGATGTGGTATATATTTACTTGTATGTGGATATTAACTGTTAAATAAATAACCAAGCTACAATCTGTAGACCCAGAGATGTTAGGTATAGCGGAAGTGACCAGGGGAGACTCCTGAATCTCCCTGGAACAGAGACATAGAATAGATTTCATGGGTAAACTGAAGATGAGGTGAGAAACTATAATGGGAGGATCATGTTGGGAAGGAGAGGAAACATGGGAATGGATAACTAGAATTGAGGGGCATTGGAAGATTCCTATGGAAACCTAGTGAAGTAGAAACTTCCTATAATATATGAAGTCAGTCCTAATGAGGTCTCCTAACACTGGGGAATAGAGTCCCAACTGCCCATTTCCTATAGCCAAATGAAGCTTCTGGTACGAGGCTGGGTTACATCCAATTGAGTTGCTTTGGCCAAAGGGGTCTCATGGAAACCACCACAGAATCCAGAGTGTTTTCAAGACAACGGGTTGCTCTCCACAAAATGATAACAGTGCCCCATTGTTGAAGACAACACCTACACAAACCATTGAATATGGAGAGGTCCAGCTGGTGCCTACATAGAACCTTCAATGTATGTTCTAGTGAAGGTACTCTGCAGGCTACCAAAAGGAAAATGTAAACACCAACCCAACCACAAGAACTTTGTTCTACAATCTATCCTGCCCGCAAAATGTGCTAGAGCAACGGTGGCACAAAGCTTGTGGGAGTAACCAACCAATGTCTGATATGACTTAAGGCCCACTCTACAAAATGGAAACCATACTCAATACTGCTTGGGTGACCAAAAACCAGAAACTAGATGACCCAGATACCTAAGATAAAACTGAATACTACTGGTGTAAAAAGAAAGGAAGGAAGGAAGGAAGGAAGGAAAGAAGGGAGAAAGAAAGAAAGAAAGAAAGAAAGAAAGAAAGAAAGAAAGAAAGAAAGAAAGAAAGAAAGAAAGAACGAAGGAACGAAGGAAGGAAGGAAGAGAGAGAGAGAGAAAGAAAGAAAAAAGAAAGAGAGAGAGAAAAGACTCCTATTGATATTCTGCTGTACTCATAGATCAGCACCTTATTCAACCATCATCAGAGAAGCTTCCTCCTGCAACAGATTAGAATAAATATGGACACCCACAGCCAAACATTATACAGAGAGAAAGAGAGACCTTGGAACACAGACCCGTAAACCAGATGTCTCCATCAAATTTCTCCCCTCAAAGCTCAGAGAACCCAGAAGAGGAGAAGGAGAGAATATCCCAGCCACAGGGGTTGGGGGGCACCAGGAGAACAAGGCCCCTCTAAATCAACTGAGCAAAGCTCATATGAACTCATAGAGACTGAGGCAGCAAACAAGGCCTACATGAATCTGCACCAGATCCTCTGTGCACAAATTACAGCTTTCGCTTTAGTGTGTTTGTTTGTTGTTTTTAGTAGGACTCCTGAGTGTATGAATGAGTGGGTCTCTCACTCTCGTGCTGTCTCTCTGTCTCTTTTCCTCCGACTGGGTTGCCCTGTCTAACTTCGATGTGCAGGTTTTTGTTTTACTTTATTATGTTTCATGTTGTTGTTTTGCTGTTATCTTTTAGAAGCCTGTCGCTTTCTAATGAGAGACAGAAAAGCCGTACGTAGATCTGGATGAGAAGGGAGGTGGGAAAGAACTGGAAGGAGTAGAGGGAAGTAGAGGAAGAGGAGAGACTTAACCAGGATATATTGTATGAGAAGAACCTATTTTCAATATAGGGGAAAAATAAACAAATATATCTCTATAAACAAAACAAGAGTGGACAGCTTGAGCACTGTAGGTGCAAACTACAGATACAAGTTAGTATAACTAACTGTAAACACGTACTTAAAGACTTCATTCTACTAAATATATTTGATTGCATCAAAAAAAAGATTATTTCCTGAGAAAAGTATTTGTGTGCCAATTGACTTTATATAGCCTCTGAGACTGTCCTTTGCAACAGTGAAGCAAATACCACTGGATTCATATGCTTGAACTCCTTAAAAGGTTAGGCTGCGCTAAACATAACTGTGCTTTAAAAGACAAACACTATAAAATATTCCAGAAAACAATGCTTAAGTTTTTTAACTGTTCTCACAGGAAGAAGTCCTCACAGATTATCAATCATTTTCCTTTGTTTCCAGTCTTTGTGATGTCCCTTCGTACCACTTTCAACAAATTCCCTGTGGAGATTTTGACCCGAAGACAACTGCCATCATTCTTACAGCTACATAGAAGACACTTATTACAGTCAGATCAATGCACTTAACCATTTTCTAATTAGTTCCCTTCCAGACTAATCTCTGATGAATGCTTTCCACTGACCCAAACGTTCCAACCCATTGATGTTTTGTTCTTTTGTCTTATTCTGACAAGGACAAAGTGATGTTCTACATTGCACAGGAATACACTTACAATCCTCACATTGCTTATATTTGCATTGGTTTAAAAAAAATGCTCAGGCCTCAGAACATTGGTCATGTTGGAGACAGTAGAAAGACTGTTGTTACCCCATAGCATCAATTCAGCCTTTGTAATGAACACTTCCACTGGCAATGTAGATGATGGTACTAAGTTGATGGTAATCAGATACAAAATGTGACTCAATGGGACTGGAGAGATATTAGGCAATGACACAGCTTTCTAACATCCACATCATTCATGCTGGCTGAAGCGGTCTGCAGAAATCCCAACTGTCTTTTGATATTAGAACTGAGTCCTCAGTTTCTGAAGTTAGGAAAGAGAGTGGGTAACTCAGACAGAGCTTTGACAATGCCGAAGCAAGCTTGCAAAAGGAAACAGTCCATCTCACCAAAGACTTGGCAGCATAAAAACTACATTCATTGATGTTTGTTTTAATGTGGAATACAGTTAAATCCTTTTATGTAAAAACCATCCCATTAAGTAGACACTGTGAAGGGGAAGAGCTGAGGAAGGGGGGATGTCAAAGTATTCATTCAGCCACATTTTCTAAAAAGTAATAAAAAAGAAGGTAAGGAGAGATGTATGTATCATATCTTTGCATTGAATATGTTAGAAGTAAATATGTTCATAACAAGAGAAACTTTTATCACCAAATTTTATTTTATTATTTTATTTATTTTTTTAATTAGAGACAACTTTTTTTATTTATTTATTTATTTTATTTTACAATACTATTCAGTTCCACATAACAGCCACAGATTTCCTTGTTCTCCCCCTTCCTGCCCCCTTCCCCTTCCCCCCAGCTCACTCCCCTTTCCCACCACCTCCAGATCAAGGCCACCCCCGAGGACTGAGATCGACCTGATAGACTCAGTCCAGGCAGGTCCAGTCCCCTCCTCCCAGATTGAGCCAAGCGTCCCCATATACACAATGGAATACTACTCAGCAGAGAAAAACAATGACATCATGAGGTTTGCAGGCAAATGGATGGATCTAGAAAAAATCATCCTGAGTGAGGTAACCCAGACTCAGAAAGACAAATATGGTATGTACTCACTCATAGGAGGATACTAGATGTGGAACAAGGATGACTGGACTGCTACTCACATCACCAGTGAGGCTACCTGGAAAACAGGACCCCAAGAAAGACACGGGGATCACCCAATGATGGAGAAATGGATGAGATCTTCGTGAACAGCCTGGACATGAGTGGGAGCAATGAGCGGCGAGGGTCGAGGGAAAGAGAGCGGGAGATCCCAGCTGGATCAAGAACAGAGAGGGAGAACAAGGAATAGGAGACCATGGTAAATGAAGACCACATGAGAAAAGGAAGAAACAAAGTACTAAAGAGGCCCACAGAAATCCACAAAGATACCCCCACAAAAGACTGCTGGCAATGGCCGAGAGACAGCCGGGACTGACCTACTCTGGTGATGGGTTGGCCAAACATGCCAGAAACCCTATCCAAGGACTGAGGAATCTGGATGCAGACATCCATGGCTAGGCCCCAGGTGGAGCACTGGGAGTCTAATTAGCGAGAAAGAGGAGGGTTTATATGAGCAAGAATTGTTGAAACCAAGGTTGGATAAAGCACAGGGACAAATAGCCAAACGAATGGAAACACATGAACTATGAACCAAAGGCTGAGGGGCCCCCAACTGGATCAGGCCCTCTGAATAGGTGAGACAGTTGATTGGCTTGATCTGTTTGGGAGGCATCTAGGCAGTGGTACCAGGTCCTGGGCTCGCTGCATGAGATGGCTGTTTTTCACCAAATTTTAATGCTCAGTAGTTGCATGTTTATAAAATGCCTTTGGAATATTAAGATAGAAACATTTTCAGTCCACAGTGATGATCTTTACACTTGGGAAATATGATTTAGGAATTTTTGTACATCAAAATATATTGTGAATTAATCTTTATTTTTTTTCTTCTTAAAACACTCTTTGTTTTTGATTGCCGAATTGGTGAACTCCAGGCCAATGAGACACTATCTTAATGGAGGTGGATGACATCCCTTAGGATTATACCCAAAGTCTTCCTGTGGTCTCCACATGGACCCACACACATGCCAACACACATCTACACACATATGTACTTTCATACCCAAGCACATATACCTGCACACACACACCACCACCACAAGCACCCCACAGAGAACAATTAACCAGCAATATAACAATGTTTAAAACAGTAATAGCTATAACCACGTATCAAAACTCACTGAATTGATGCTCTTGGATATTCCCTTTAATTTATTCATTAAACAAAATTTAAAGTGACTATTATCATTTCTATTCTATAGCTAATGAAACTTGTTAAAAAGATTATCAACATTAATCTCACCATTATTTTAAAGCTGGAACCCAGATCTAGATAGATCTGATGACACCAGTGCCTGGCCAAATCTTAACACATTAATCTTACAGAGCAGAAAGAACAAGGGCTCCTGTGATAAAGAGAGAATGTGATCTCTCCTGATCCAGCTCCTGTTTGAAAGCATGCACCTCACCCCAAGCACATCGAGAATAGAGAAAGAAATCCTTTAGGGAAAGCAGTTAAGAAGTGGAATTTCAACTAAGGAAGATTGAGAATTAGAGTTCTACACTGTGAAAGAGAAAGAACCACAGGGTAAGGCTGGGGATGGTTGGGATGTAATGGTCATGTTTCTGTTTGCACTGTGATCTGTCTCCAGCCTTTCTTCTGTCTATGCTGCAGATATCCCCTTTTCTTCCTAGGGGGTCTTTTACAACTGACTAGTTATCTTGTGTTAAGGAAAGCAATGACAGAAAAATGGGGACCAAAGAAAAGGCAAAGCTCCCTTCCTCTGCTTTAATGGCATCTGATAGTGGCTATCTCTCCAGGGTGTGACATTTCTGCAATTCCTTCCCTAACTCCAGATCCCATGCTGGCTGCTCCTGCTTTCTGACTGGTAACCCCATGGCTGTTCTCTGGAAATGGAAGTGTATGCTATGTCTTTCCAGTTGGAGAAAAGTGTCATCATTTTGTCACTGGTGCTAATTTTTGAGATGATTTAACTCCTACCCCTTATCTTCTGAACTCACCTGCATAACCACGTACAGGACAACCTGATCTAGTTCTGTTTTTTGAATTTTGATGGACAGGGTATGAGGTGACAGAGGACCACTGCATTAGTGCATTAGTTTACTAGCCCAGTAGAAGCTTCGGGAAGCTTAAAGCCGATGCGTTTCAAAGATAACACATTGATCATCCCGTGGGGTGTGGGAGAAACTGTATAAAGGTGATAGGAGGGTTTTCATTAACAAAGCTCCAAACGAATCATAGTTCAGAGAATCCAAGGCCAACAACTTAAGATTTAAGACAGAGGACGGATCGGAAGTCCCAGCATGGCACAGGTGCTTGGGGGAAGGAAGCTGTGAGCTATGTGGGTAGATAAACTGAAACATGGAGACAGAAAGAGAGCAAGAGTATCTCTACCCAGAGGAACATCCAAACTGCAGTTTCAAACTATTGCACTAAATGACCCTAAGGAAGGGTGCCTGCAACATCAAGTGCTAATTCACTGCAGATGAAATGAGTGGAGAAACACAATACAACCATAATTTATAAATCAGCTTGAGTCTGCTAGAGAAACAAAAATTCAAAAGAGTAAATGAGGTGAAAAAACACAACTGTGAAACCAGAGCTGAATCTTATAGAAAATGACCATCAGAAGAAACAATATCATATTCCACACTATCTTGCCCTAAAGATCTTGATATATCAGAATGAGGAAGACACTATAAAACCAATGCAATGACCTTGTTTGGTTCCTCTCATTTCGGTAAAACCAGACTAATGGAGTGTTCTTTGTTCTCTCCCCTTCCAACTTCACCATTCAGCTTTAGGTTAATGTGCTAGGATATTAACAGTGACCAGTTCATCTAGATGGCGTTTCCAATCATTCAACCAAGGCAAATGCATGTGAGTACAGTATTTTAGAGGTGAAGTAACCATAGATGATATATCATGGATTTTGTTTAAAAAAAAAATTGTAACTAGAAATCAATTCAGCTGTGTTTTAAGTTGTCAAGGTTTGAAGATTTACATTTATTGATTCATATACTGGTAGAAAAAAATGATCTAATTGTATTTCTATTTGCTTATTTATACCTGATGACAGTCCCAGAACTACCAAGGGACACAAGTGTGGCCACTAACACAAAGAGGCTTTACTGTTTATGCAAGATTATTGGTGAAATTATTAAGGCCACTTCACATAGTTAAAAGGGAGGTTTATATAATGGCGTAACTTACAAATGAAGGGATAGGTAGGTCTCAGGGTCTGGGAAGGACATAGCGCAGTCTGGCCATGTTCTCTGGAGAACTCTGCTCTGTCCACCTCCAGCGTCCAGGGTCCAGGAACCAAGAGAGGGCAATGCATCTGGATCTCAGGTCTTCAGGGCCCTCTCTTGGCCCCACCTTGTAGGCCTGACAGTTACCGAAGCCTCAATGGGGGTTGGAGCTTCCAGACCAAAGCTGGAATGGCTACCCACTACACAAGATACCTGGGAGTCTTAAGTTTGACAATGAATAGATCAACTCAACTCTGTTTACTTATTTTAAAAATGCATTTTAAAAATAATAATTAAAATATCTTGTATTCATACCAGCCAGAAAATGAATCTTCAACTTTTTGTTTCTCTTTTTATCAAAAAAAAAACAAAACAGTTAAGGGAAAATACATTCACTAAAGGTTATTTCCAACATAAGTAAATGCCCTGAGCATGACTAGTATGGTGACTACTGTGTGGTTTGAGTGAGAAATGTCCCACTAGGCTCGTGTATTTGAGGTTACTGGCTGATGCTGCTATTGGGGGAGGTTTTAGAAATTTTAAGTTGAGGCACTGCTGTGGATATCACACTATATGCTGTGAATATGTTGCTCTGATTGGTTAATAAAGTGCTGATTGGCCAGTAGCCAGGCAGGAAGTATAGGTAGGACAAAGAGAGAGGAGAATTCTGGAAACAGGAAGGCTGAGCCAGACAGAGGAAGCAAGATATGAAGGCAGAACTGGGAAAAGGTACCAAGCCATATGGCTAAGCATGAATAAGAATTATGGGTTAATTTAAGATGTAAGATCTAGCTAGCAAGAAGCCTGAGCCATTAGACCATACAGTTTTAATTAATATAAGCCTCTGTGTGTTTATTTGGGTCTGAGAGGTATGGGCCCAGGCAGGACTGGAGAAAACTCCAGCTTCAAGGCACTTTGCTGGCAGAGGTACAGTGCTGAGGACGGGTTTTAAGGAATTATAATCTTGGCCCCATTTCCATTTGATTTTCTTGGTTTCCTGTTTAAAAATAATAATAATAATCAGCCAGCATCCTGCTTAGATAGTCTACTGGCAGGCCTTCTTTGCCATTATGGATCACCCTTCTAGAAGTTTAAGCCAAGATATACTCTTCCTTCTATAAGATGTTTTTGGTCTTGGCATTTTATCACAGTAAACAAAAAGTAACTACTACAACCAGTCAGCTTTAGGTAACTAATACCATCAGAAAGTCCCAAACACATTATCAAGGTTCCCTAAAGATTTGCTGTTATTGGATTTTAGCTCAGTACTCTATTCTAGACTTGTACTGAGGGCTGCTATAAGAGAAACAAACAAAAACCCTTCTGACAAGCATAACAGTGGACACTTGCAGTATCTGCACTCAGGAAGAAAAGTGGATAAAAATATGTTGTCAATGGGTTCTCTCTATTTTTATGTGAATGCAGTTTGCATGTGCTATAAAAACCTTGCTGTTTTCAGTGAGCTGATGTTCATAGGTATCATAAGTTCTTTAAAAAGTTTATTTTGATCCTCAGCAAAGAATCTTCTGTCTTGCTTAATATTTATACTATTTCTGGTCATTTTTTACAAGATGGTATCTGAATTCGAATGTGTGTGTTGTCTATCCCTTAGGTTCAATCTTTCTAATTCACTATGCTAAAAGAATCTGTCACTGCTGGTTGCCTTGTAGTCCAACCTGGGAATAGTTAGCTCATTTGTGTTTATTCATGTGCCTTATATGTTTTTTTCTCAGTAGGGTCACCATACTTAATGTTCTCTATTCTGTTTTATAGTACATTTTTTAAATGTTCATACTTTTTAATTACATTCATCTCTGAAATTTTATTTGTTTATAATTTTATTTGAATTATATTGTCCAATAGCATTTGAAATGAACTAAGATAAGATATAAATTTATGCAGACAAATATATGTATAGAGAACATGTATTCATGTAACTATTTTTAAAATTTCTCCATCATGTGATTTTTGTACTTCCTAACTCACAAAGGATTTGAGGAGCTGCATAGAAAGATTAAGAAAACTGAAGTAAGACTCAAAATAAAAATCAATGAAAGAATAAAAAACTGGATTATTTTGGGTCAACAAATTGGCTCAATGTAAAAAGAATGGCTGCTGCCTGCTGCCAAGGCTGACAACTTAAGTCCAATCCCCAGGGCCTAAACAGTGAATGGAGGTGACTGACACTGGCGAGTTGTCCTCTAATGTGACAGAACACACACACACACACACACACACACACACACACACACACACACTCCAAATATTTTTTAAAAAAAAGCCAAAAACCTGCAAGCCTGGGTTCTTGTCTTGTTCCCAAATTGTACTAGCTAGTATTACGGAATATTATTTTAAGATGTGCTACATTTGTTTATGCTGTGAAACATTTGTTTAATGATGAAAAGTTGTATTGCATTCTTTTATGTTGCATTTGTTTAACTCTGTGAAGCTGTGTTACTGTGCCTGTCTAAAACACTTGATTGGTCTAATAAAGAGCTGAATGGTCAATAGCAAGGCAGGAGAAAGGAGAGTTGGGCTTGGCAAACAAAGAGAATAAATAGAAGGGGAAATCTGGGAAGGGAAGATCAAGGAGCAAAAGAAGGAGGAGAGAAGGACTGGAGGGGCCACCCACCCAGCTACACAGCAAGACAGAGTAAAAAGTAAAGAAAGGTATACAGAAACAGAGAAAAGTAAAAGCCTAGAGGCAAAAGATAGATGGGATAATTTAAGAAAAGCTGTCTAGGAATAAGTCAAGCTAACTCCAGCTATTCGTAAGAAAGAGTAAACCTCCATGTGTATTTATTTGGGAGCTGAGTGGTAAGGCCCCCAAAGAGTAAAAGAGTAAAAAACAACCAACTACAAGCTAGGACACTTTAAAGTGTGTCCTTAGGCTCCTTTGTTACCATGAGGGTTTCTTTGAGATGACACCATAATACCTGCCCTATTTCCTTAGGGCCAAAGTGAACTGATAGCAACATGTCCAAGTTGTTAAAACATAAAATACTTGTAGATTTCACTTTTTACATTTATTTACTGTGTCTGTGTATATGTACACATGCATACATGTATGCATGTTTGTGTATCCCTGTGTCACTCTGTGTGTGTGTGTCTGCGTGTGTGTGTGTGTGTGTGTGTGTGTGTGTGTGTGTGTGTGTGTGCATGAGAGTGCTTACACCATAGCACACGTTAAAAATCAGAGGTCAATCTTCAGCAGTTGGTTTTCTTCCAGGAGTTGACATCTGGGGATCAAACTCAGATCTTCAGATTTTATAACAAGTGTCTTACATGCTGAGCTGTGTTTTTGTCATCTACTGTAAAAAAAAAAATTTTAAAGTAGTTTTAGTATCATTTATGTTGTTCTAAATTTCTAAAGAGTTCATATATGACAACCAAATGAGAAGTCAGAACCTTATCCTTCACATTATGAGTGAATCTGACCTGGAAATTGAAAACTGTGTAACCTCACATCAGCTGTGGTGACTGACACTTTTCTATGCAGAGGTCATCCTGAAGGTGCCTGTCATCTGCATAAATGCTTTGGATAACTTTTTAGTACAAATGACAGAGGCACCCGATGATCACCTTGAGGACCTGTCACTGTGTGTTAGGACAGACACAGCAGCAGGTGTTTTAAAACTGGAAAGCCACAGAGTGGGAGGTCTTGGATCCTTTAACAAGGAAGCTGTGTGAAGAAGCTGTATGCCTTGAAACATAAAAACAAAAGAGTAAACGCTCCTCTGGCAAAAAATAAAAAGAAGTCAAAAATGGGCCCAAGTGGGAAATGTAATGTGAGCTTAGCTGATGTCTCTGCCAGGACATCATCCTGCTGTCCTTTGTTGTGCCTCAAAATAGAAAACAAAGGCCACCGGCACCTCCTGAGCAACGGTCCAAATCTACATTAATTTACAGTCTCATTCCCGTCACCTAGGAACCTCACGGACATAAATCATGGCTGCAATGTTTGAGTACTGTTGATTCATTAACTCCTCACTCTTTCCAATAATTTTATGACACAGTTGATCTCTGCAGGCATCAAAACAGGACTGTCAGTGCCTATGACAGTACACGTCCCTGCATGGCGCATGGTAAAAGCTGCTTTTCGCTGTAACAACAATACAAACAAGTTAACAAAAATACCTGGATATGTGTTCTAGAAATTGTGTAGATACAAGCAGAAGCATACAACTGAAAAGGTAAAGGGTGTTTCTGGTGAAATATTGAGACAAAAACTGACAAATTCTTCACCAAGTTTGAAAGAAGCCAACAATCACGTACTGTCTTTACTGCACATTTGAGTAAGTTCTCAGAGAAAATGTTGTCAATATTCTCATTTTCCAGGTAAGAAAACCAAGGTGGAAACCAGTTATGTATTTCTTAAATCACTCAGGAAGGGAATTGCCAATATAGATTTCAAAGTCAGGTTTAGCAAATAATTTATATTGTACTTAGTATGTCTTGAAAAGAATTTTTGACAGGTAAATGTAGATAAGATTTATTAAGTCAACACTTAGAATATGCCTGGGGAAAATCTGTATAGACATTTTTCAAAAATGCTAGATTTTCATATTTGTGCCTTAGCCAAATGTAGAGTTGGCAATCTGCTCTTGCTTACAAATGAATGCATCAGGAACAGCTTCATCCAAACGGAAGAATTTACCATGAAAACACGCCAAGTAAAGTTCAGAGGTTTCGATTAGAGTGTATATTTTTAATATCTGGCTATCTTGTTGACACGTGCTCATGGGATATGCCTCTAGTAATTTGAAATTCAGCTGTGTCGAGGTTCTTGGGTTGAACGTGAATTAAAAAGATCTCAACAAACCAGGTGATCTTCAGGACACCGGGCCAAGCTCATACAACTGCTCCTAACATCAGGGAGAGGAATCAGACTTCTGCTCAAGGTGACATTGAGCTGTATGGGGCAGCACTTGTCCTCAAATTCACTGTTAAAATCATTTGAGGCTAGCCTATTAAAGGACGAGAAAGTCTTACTTTGTCCACATGAAAGGATATAACTGTTTCTATTTCTCTGGGAATTCTTCCAGAATATAGGTAAATGGAGGTCCAGTGCTTTGCTTGATTATGTCTTAAGACAGGATCTGCAATACTTTCTAAATGGATCCATATACCAGGCTTGCAATGATTCCCATCAGAGAATGGGTTCATCTATTTAACCTCTGGGTTAGTAATTGCTTACCTACCTTAGGTTTAACTGAGTAATATTTTAAATTTCTCCACAGAATACTATTTATTTTTCTTTTGTTTCACCACATGTTCTACGTGAAATAATTTAACTATATTTTAATTGATACTTGGTAACTGAATTATTCATAATTTCTTTAAAGTCCTTCCTACTAGCTATCTTTAGGTATTCAGTTGGTGCCAACCATAGTTGTTCATTTTTATAAATACATTTTCTTTCTTAAAATTGTGTTTTTGTGCAAATGATGTATGTTCATATATGTGCATGCATGTGTGTTTGGATGTGTGAGTGCAGGCATGTGCGTGCCACACCACATCACACATGTGGTGGTAAGAGGACTGTCTTGAGCTCTGGTCCTTGCTGTCTACCTTGTTTGAGGCAGGGCTTGTTGTTTGTCAATGGGTCTGCCAACCTAGATGACCTTTGAGATACTAGGCATTCTTCGGTCTCCAGATGCCATCTTAAAGTAGAAGCTCTGGAATTGGAGACACATACAATCACACCTGGCTTGACATGGATTCTAGAGATCTGAAATCAGATTTTCATCCTTCCATGACCACCTCTCCAAACGTATAAATGCCTTGTCACTGATTTGGTGGCACTGGCTCTTTCTCAATCACAAAGCAAAATATGGTTTCCACTGTGATAGAATGTATTTACTTATTCCTTGCTTTCTAAGCCACTCTCATATACATTAGAAGCTCAAGAAAACAGACAGCAGAGGTGACAGGAAAGATTTGGACGTGGACTCGGCAGGTGTGGTGTCTTTTGAAAAAGGTCAGAGAGCTCCCCAGACAGGGTCTGTAACAGGAGGTGTTGCCACAGAGCGCCCTGGCCAAGTTCACACCTGAGCCACCCTCCTCTGAGGTGGCTCTGCTCTTGATTCCCCGCCTCCACTCTGCTCCAGACAGACAGAGCCATCTATATTGTCTGCCAATCAAGTCCATTCTCACCTTTAATCTTTCTTTGGTGACCCAGACACCACCTGTTTTCAATAGCTAACTCTATTAGTCATTCAGATTCCAGTCTAAACATCTCATCAAATCACACACTTCTTCATTTACTCCTGCCTCCCCACCCCTCCCCATACACACAGACACACACACACACACACACACACACACACACACATGCACACACACACACACACACACACACACACTCCATTTTCTCTCTCTGGTAGCTCTGTACTATTCACTATAGTTCACATACTACCCCTATGCACTAGCATTATAGTTGACTACTTATAGATCTTAACATCAGCCCTTGCAGTATGCTCACTGAAAGTCACAGATGTGATTGTTTCTGTTCATGAAACATGATTGTTTCTGTTCATCTGTTGGGAGGACATGATAAGAACATAGTAAGTAAGTGCCTGTTCAATAAGGAAAATTGTTTTTGAATGAAGTACTTTCACGCAGTATTTGTATTAAATGTGCCAGAGTCATGTTAGCCAACTATAAGTAATGACTACTATTCCTCCTCAATGTACTATAATTGTTACTAATGAAGAATACATAACAATGTTATGTCTTTAAAGAAGCTAGGTTGTATATAAAAGCAATTTGGGCATAGATGTCATTTCTTGTATTGCTAAGACTAAGAAAATTAACTTCCTTTGTTTTTTTAGGATTTACTCAACTTTTATAGAGTCTGCCTAGTTTTTAACTTATTAAAAATTCTAGAGGAATTCAAAAGAAGACTAAGTCTATTAAATGTTTGAACTGGCTCCTTAAGTTGGTGAGCAGTGTTGGATACAACAAAGTTAACAGTTTCAAGACCACACACCTGAGATAGCATTCTTTACTCCCTTAACGCTATCTAGGCAGCATGAATGACTGCTTCTCATTGATGAGTTATGTCAGGCATCCAGCCATGTAGAACACCTTAAAAGCTCTGTGCAGCTCTGTCTCAGTCTTGATAGATTGGATGAGGCATCTTTAAGCTTCTCTGTTCTTTTGACTTTCTGACATCCAAGAATGACACACTCACAAATTTAATGCAATTCCAACATTTAGATAGACTGGAATGTGGAATATTTGGGGATCTTGGGGCTAAGGAAAGGGAAGAAACAAGATGTTGAAGTAGTAAAAAAGGACTGAGGATGGTGAGGGACGAGGACAGCAGGGGAGTACGGCTGTCACGTATAATGAAGATTTAGTGTTTCAGCAATAAATCTAATTCAGCTAGAAGAGCACACTGCCAAAACACAGTGCAAGAAATACCCCCAAGGTATCCAACAGGGCCTTTTTAAACCCTGTTCACTTCATGTTGCATATTTGAACACAGACAGTTGGAGTTCAGAGAGCACACATCTGGGTCACTGTACAAATCCCTGCTCTCCTTTAAAAAAAAAATAAAATAGACACACTCCACCAATGTTAGATACTGCAGAGTCTGCCAAAGAAAACTGTCCCATTTTGGATACAAAAGCCAAAACACAAAGTGGAACCAACCCACACATAGTTATGCTCAGCCACTTTATGTATCTAAAGAAAGAAAAATATCCAAAACGCAAATTCTCAGAATACTGCTTCAAAGGCAACTGTACTCAATGTTATGTTTTATTTCTATTGTCTCCTCCAAGGAGAACCAACCTGGCAAAACTCAAGTGACTCTACCAATATCTACATCACTAATGGGAACATGACTCAGAAGAAATATCCCTGAAAGTAATCATGCCTGGTCCTTAGAAAACAACAGTAAACAGATTTTTTTTTTGTTTGTTTGTTTTGTTAATCTGTAACTGGTACAAAATTTGTTACATTTCATCTCTGAGAACCATGAAACATCTATCAGCTTATCATTACTGAAGGATGAAAGCCAAGGTTAGCAGAAGCTACAGAGACTGCCTGGATTTGTATTTGTTTGTAAATTTGACATTTGTTCATTTGTTTTAAACTGAAACTTTAATCATTAAATTTTAGTAGAAAGTTAGTTCTACTGCAGAATTATAAAGGCACCATTAGCATCATACATATAGCATTCATTGAGAATTTCATTTTGATATGTAAAAAGCAAATATATCACTTCTGCGTTAACAAGAACTAACATTTACAGGTTACACTTAGAGGTAACAATACTTGCATCTACAGCCTCATTAAATTCTTATAGCAATTCTCTGTGGCATGTTTAACACTCTCATTAACACATGGGAAACCTGAGTTAGAGTTCCAATTCCAACACTGGCCTAAAGGGGATTGAAGGACTACTCATGTGGTCACCTATGTGCTTTCTGGGTGTTGACGCCTTTAATATGGAAAAAAAAAATCATCTTTAGTAGCTATAGATCACATTAACTTTTGAGTCTATGTTTTTCAACACTTGTTGTCTAAGTTGGTGTTTCGGTATACACACATACCTGAAATTAACTTACAGGAGAAATCATGTAAGGATGATAACAGTTTTAGAAAATAGTAATTTTGATTACATATGGAATTCACAGTTGTTGGGTGTTTTTTAATTCCACATTAGATGAAGTCATAGTAGACAGACTTCTGGGAATATAAGATATAGATAAGAGGTAGACTATTGAATCTACTCTGAAAAAAATATAGAAATGATAGAATAAAGGGTAGATTATTGAAACTACTCTGCAAATAAAAAAGAGAGGACTTACATATGATATAGATAAAAGGTAGATAATTATAGACGAATTTCTAAGTGGTCTTAATAAATAAAAAGCACGGGAGCCAGAAATTTGGGTTAAAGTCTGAGAGAAAGATCAGAGGAATAGGACAAACCACAAGCTAACCTCACCTCACCAACTCCGCAGCTTCCAAAGAGAGCTTCTTCCTGTATACTCATGTTTATATGCCTTTTCTGTTCTGTTCTCTCATTGGCTCTCTTAGCCCAGCTACATCACTTCCTCTTCCTACCTAGCTTGGTCACTTCCTGTCTGTCTGTACAGACTTCCAGACCTCCGTGGTTAACTAGTTTTGAAATTTAAGGCATGTGCCACCACACCTAGCTCTGTTTCCAGTGTGGCCTTGAACACACAGAGATACTGCCTGCCAAATGATAGGATTAAAGGTGTGTGGTACTGTTGCCCGACTTCTTTGTTTACTTAAAATGGCTTGCTATTTCCTTTGATCTTCAGGCAAACTTTATTTATTAAAGCACAAATAAAAATATCACCACAAAGTTTGTGCTTAATGGAAAACAACTTGAAATTCCATCAGTTATGCATTTCCACAATGAATCCAATGATTTTTTAAAGTCAGGTGTTGTGTCAAAATACTATCCAGTTTACTCAAAATGAAACCCAACAAGAGAAAATAATTCAATTTCACTATACCTTAAGCCAATTTTACTGTAGTTAATAATTTATTATCAGAAGTATGGTTGGTAAAATAAGGAAGTAATATATTTTTTTCACATTCTAAGAGATTTTCTTTCAGTTTCCTAATAGTGTAAAATGTAAACTTTTTCTGCATAAAAGTATGATTTCATGAGCCAAAGGTATTTTTTTTTTTTTTTTTTTTTTTTTTTTTTTTGGTTTTTCGAGACAGGGTTTCTCTGTGTAGCTTTGCGCCTTTCCTGGGACTCACTTGGTAGCCCAGGCTGGCCTCGAACTCACAGAGATCCGCCTGGCTCTGCCTCCCGAGTGCTGGGATTAAAGGCGTGCGCCACCACCGCCCGGCCCAAAGGTATTTTTTTAATCTACATGTGATTATTTCATTGTGCTGCTTGAAATTCTTTTTTCAGACTTTTTCTGTGATTCTGGAATGTTCTTATATTTTAAAGAGTTCTCCCACATCTCCCTATGCAATAACAAAGGATCATGGGAGGAAAAATGGGAAAGCTGTGAGGTTACTATTCCATTAACAGATCATAGTCATCATATAAAGAAATTAAACACAAAGTTTCCAGGTGACATTCTATAGCGGATTAGTTTGTAGAAATGTTACAATGTTATTTGATGAGTTCAACATTGAGATTGTTGCTACCTTTATTGCCTGACACTTTGTATGAACAATATTTCAGAACATGGATGTAATATCCAATCATACACAAAATAATTATTTCTACATGGTAAAAATTATTTTCCGCCTTGTGTTTAGTTATCAATATAAGATATCAGATATAAATAAAATAGAGGAGTTGAGGATAACATTGAAGAAATTAAATTGGATAGGCTTTAAAGAACCAAGCTAAGAAGCTTAAACTTCAGTAAGGATTCACTAAATGTTTTAACTAGACCTGGCATCATTGTTATTTGTGTTTATATGAGCAGTAGTGGGCAGTTGTATAGGACAGACTTGAGGGGGAGAGATTAACAGCACAGGATACAGCTGAATTACGTGAGAAATGAAAGCCGCTGATATGGGGATACTTAGGCAAAGAATTGTAGCAGTTAATGTTTAAATGATGCTTCCTTGTGCCATCTAAGTTCTTAGCAGTTCACACATTATCTACATACTTAATCTTCAATACAAACGTAGGTGGTAATCAGTTGTCCTCTTCTGTCACGCAAAGTACCAGTACCTTAGAAAACAAACAGCTGTTTATCTAGCATGGGACTCTATCGTTGGGCAGCATTTTTTATTTTGGCTGAAGTCATATGGAATCTTTGGGCTGTAGCCAGGTCGGCTGGGTATGGGGTGCTTTGTAATGGCATCAGTTCAGAATCTATCTCTACCATGTATGGTCTTTCTCCCCCTTAAAAGATTTATCCAAGATTGCTAACACAGCTGATAGAAAACTTCTGAGAGCAGATACATTCCTGGAAGCTAGCCTCAGAACAGACACTATCAGGTCTTATTCATTTTGTTGACAAGAGCTGGTCACAGTCCAGCCCAGATAGGAAGTCAACTTCATGTGGTGATGATAAGAGTTGCAAAGTTGCATTGCAAAGGTGAATGGGAGAGAGAGGAAGGAGAGATTATTGTTATGTTTGCTTTGAGTCTGCTCTGGGTAGGTATTATCATTATCACACCCGTTTTACAGATAGGGTCCCAGAAGCACAAAACTGTTGAGTAATCTGCCTTAGCTAATTCAACTAATAGTTTACTTAACAGTATACATCAGTGTCTATTGTCAAGGGAATTTATCTGTCTCTAAGGTTTTTAAATAGGGACACTAGCTAAAGAATCATTACAACAACAAAAAATATGATTCAATGATTGTTTAGAACGGGGGAAGAGAGTTAAAGAAGGAATAAGAAGGGAAAATTTTGGAAAACTGAAAACAGTAACATTACTGTTGAGAAGCACTTACTGAAGGCATCATCCAGAAATTAAGGAATGATCAAGTCAGGCCAATAAGATTAATTGCAATTAAATGTGCTTACCATGCACTTGAAACTCAAGTTAAGATCAAAGGATTCCCCTGAAGTTTTCTTTGACCTCCATACATGTACCAGAACACTTGTGCCCCATACACAGTGCATGCAGACGTGCATAATAATAAGAGGTAATTAATTACTAATGCACTTGCCATGGTGGGAATCAGCCTATTATGCAGTTGTGAGCATTTGGGACTGAACGATCTCCATATTACTTAGTGAATATATCAATTTGGGCCACTGGAGGCAAAGGGCTCCACTGAAAAGAAAGATTTGCTAGGCAGAAAGGTTTGGGATCTCATCACTGAGAGCATGAAACTAATGAAATGTCACAGAGAGTTTAGAGGAAAATAAAGCCAATAACAAAATCCAAGGAAACACAGAGGCAGTACAGAGGGACCATGTTGTGGCAGTACAAAGTAATTTTCCAATCACTTTCATTTGATTAAAACCAAGAAACAGCAACCACAAACAAAATTAAGGGTGATCTCTCCTCCTATTAATGAGACTAGATTATTTGTTTCTAACTAAAGACAACTACAAAACTCATACAAAATAAAGCAAGGCATATAATTAAGGGAAGTAGGAAACCAATAGAAAATGCAAAACAGAAGGAAAATGTAAGCAGTAGACCATGGGATCCACTGGGACTTAGTTGGTGTTCATTGATAAATATTTAAAATGACTAGTAATACTGTCAAAAACAATTTTAAAAAGACAAGTTAAAGACACTGATCATAGGACTAAAAAAAAAAAGACATAATTCAGATGGAAATTCTAGGAGTGAAAGAAAAGTAATAAAAATCAAAACGCCAGTTCCTCCATTTACAGGCTTAGCTTGAAGGTCCAGTTGCCCACTGGCTTTCCCTGGGGGATGCTACACTGAACCACCCACATCTCCACCAGCTCCACATTCCCAAGCCTAGCTCTGGCCACACAACCCATCCTGAAGCAGGCTGGAATTCCATGTCAGGCACACAGCCAAGGGAAGATGTCCACACACCCAGGTCACGGGGCAAAACCACAAACAGTAGGAATGGCCAAGACAGGATGTCTTCTCTCACCCCAAACCCCCTCATCCTATTAAAAAAAAATAACGTCCTTCAATGGGAATCACCTACATGATCCCAGGACACAGAATTTAAAAAGACAATTATAAAAGTCATCAAAGAATCCCAGGAATTTAAGGAAAGGAACAAATAAAGCCATACACTTAAATGAGATAAGGATAAACACATGAGTGATAGCCAAGAAAAGATAAATATATGGAAGCATGATATGACAAAGACAATTCAGGATTTGAAAACTGAACTCAGGAAAGAGATGGAACTTTTGAAGAGAAATAAAGTTTAGATAAAGACACAGTTAAGTATTCCAGTAACCCAATTAAGAAGCTCGTGAGGAGAGTCTTCCAAGTAGAATGGATAATGAAAAATCAGAAGAGTAGAACTCGAAGGTAATAGAACAATGAAGTCACAAAATCACAGAATATGAAAAAAATCTGTTAAAAACACAAAGGAAAGATACACACAGGAATTATGGGACAAATGGTGAAAAGAACAAAGATTAGAATTATAGGCATGAGTGGGAAAGAATCACATCAGTTGCTCTGTCCAGATCTTCAACAGGCTTATAGAAGAAAACTTCCCTAAATTAAGAAAACACGTACCTATTCCGATGCAAGAAGCAAATAGAACACCAAATAGACAAGGCCAGGAAAGAAATTTTCTATGGACTATTATAGTTAAAACATCAAATATAAAGAACAAATAGAGGGTATTCAAAGCCACAAGAGAAAAATCACAATTTACAAATCTATCAGGAGAAAGCTACTTTTGCAATGGAAACTTTAAAAACAAGAATTTAGGGTGATGTACTTCAATTTCTAAAAGACTGTGGATGCCAACCTAGATTAGGGTATCTGGCAAGGCTGTTTGCCAGAGTTGAAAAAGAAAGAAAACCTTTCTATGATACAAACAGGCTAAAAGAATCCATGTCCACTAATCCAACCCTACACTGTGGTGATATTTTATTTGTGCTGAAATATGGTAATATTTTTTGTGTGTGATTTAATGAAGTTTGCCTGTAGATCAGAAGAAATAGCAAGCCATTTTAAGTAAACAAGAAGTCAGGCAGCACACACCCTTAGTCCCTTAGCAGGCAGTATTTCTGTGTGTTCAAGGCCATACTAGGGGACAGAGGCAACTGAGGTGATACACGCCTTGAATCCAAGTAGCAACCATAGTGGCTTGGAGGTCTGTACAGACAGAATGAAAGTGACAGAGCTGTGTACAAAGAGGAAGTGAGGTAGCTGGGCTAAGAGAGCCAATGAGAGGGCAGAACAGCAAGGCAATAAAAGCATGTGTGGTAGAAAGTTGCTCGCATTTAGAAGCTGCAGAGTTGGTGAGGTCAGGTTGGCTGGTGGCTTTCCCTGTTTCCCTGATCTAAGGCTTTCACCCCTATATTTGGCTCCATGTTTTTTATTTAATAAGACAATTTAGAAATTTCTACACTACATATAACAATGGAAGCAATATTTGAAGAAAGGAATAATCAAAACCAATGACTAAAGAAAGAAAAGAGATGAAACCAAAATATGTCTGACTGATGAAACAAAAAATACAACTAAGAACAAACAAAAAATAAATAACAAACAAATAAAATTACAACCATCAATACACTTTCTAATAATAACTTTAAATATTAGTGGCTTCCACTGCCAAATTGAAAGACACAGAAATAAGCATAACCAAAAGAATAGAGAAAGAGAACAAATGAAAGCATGATTGATGAAACATAAAATTCATTTTTCTGTTCTCTACAAGAAACTCATCTTACCTTAAAGTGAAATGATATAAAAAAAACTATCCAAGCATTTGGGACCAGGAAGCACAAGGAATCTCTATTATAATAAATGACAAACAGGATTTAAACTGAATTTAACTAGAAGAGATAAAGAAGGATACTACATTATAAGTAAGGAGACAATTAACCAAGAAGACTTTGCAATCCTAGCATATATGCCTCGAATGCTGGTGTACTCAGTTCTATAAAAAGCAAATCACTGGATTTAGAAACACAGATTAACTCCAACTCAAGAATAATGAGTGACTTCAATATGAAACTCTCTGTAATAAAGAGATTAGACAGATCACCTGGACAAATAAAACAAAATAAATCAGAGAAAGACCACAATTAAATGATGTCATATATTAAAGATATCCAATAGAATACTACAAAGTATTCTGCCTAAACACCAAAGTATGTACATTCTACTCAACAGCTCTTAGATGCTTCTCGAAAATAGACCACATACTGGGACACAAAACAAATCTTAACAAAGCCAGACAAATTGAAATATCTTTGTGTAACCTATCTGACCATAATGCAATAAAGTTTAAAATCAACAGCAAAGGATTCCCCAGCAATTACTCAAATTCATGGAGATTAAACAACACATTACTGAACTATGAATGGTCAAAGAAAAAAATCAAGAAAGAAATAAAGAAGTTCCTGGAATTAAATGACACAACTAAACTTCTAGGACATCTTAGAAGGAAAATTTATAGACACAAGTGCCTACATGAAGAAAATCAAGAAACACACAAATAAATGACTTAATGATGCAACACAGTAATTTGGAAAAACAACCCAAACCCCATAAATGACAAGATATAATAAATTCAGAGAAGAAATTAATGAAATGGAAACAAAGAAAATGTTACAAAGAATAAAGGAATCTAAGGGCTACTTCTTTGAAATGATAAACCAGAGCAACAGACCCTTTTCCCAACTAACCAAAAGAAAGAAAGAAAGAGCTGATCCAAATGAACAGGATCAGAAATGAACAAGAAAACATCACAACAGACACTAAAGACATTCTGAATATTACAGTGTGTATTTAAAAACCTATATTCCCTTAAGTCAGAAAATCTAAAATTAATGAATATATATTATTAAATGTATTTGAACTACCTAAGTTAAACTGAGAATTATAGACCAACAATTTAACCCTGTAACATATAAGAGACCAAAGCAATAACAAAAATTTTCTAGTTTTTTTTAAGTCAAACCACAAAAGTATCCCAACAGATACTTTTCAAATATCTACATCTAAGAGTTCTTAAATAATTTTAAAGAATACAGAATGGGCACTTCCAATCTCTTTCTATGAAGCTAGAATTTACTTTGATATTAAAATGACACAGCAAAGTATGCAAACTACAGGTTAATATCCCTGGTGAACATAGATTCAAAAACCTTCAATAAGATACTTCTACACTGAGAATAGCCATGCATGGAAAGACGATCAACTATAGCAAAGTTGACTTTATCATGGAGATGCAGGGAAATTCAACATATATAAATGTAATATAATTATGAAAATGGACTTAAAACTGAAAACCATCTGATCATCTCAATAGACAAAGACAAGGCCTTTGACAAAATCTAACATGCCTTTAGGATAAAAGTCTTAGAGTAGGACTGGAGGGAACATACATTAATGTAATAACAGCTGGATATGATAAACCCACAGTCAACAACGTTCTAAGTGAAGAAACTCAAAGCAGTCCCATTACAATGAAGACTGAGACAAGGCTGTCTATTCTCTACACTCCCTTCCAATAAAATATAGTGCTTGAAGAATTAGCTGGGGCAGTAAGACATGAGAAAGAATTTTAAAGGACAGAAGTAGGAAAAGAATTAAAATTATCCTTATTTGTGGGTAAGATTATCTGATACATAACAGATTCCCCAAAATTCCACAAGCAAACTTCGAGAAATAATCCACACCTGCAGCAAAGTGGTGGAATACAAAATCTACTTACACAAACTAGTAGGCTATACTATACACCAGTGACAGAATGTTGAGAAAGATGAAGATAATTCCATTCACACAATCTTCAAGGTAAACAGAAAATCCAGGAAGAGACCTAAGCAAGAAGCTGGAAGTTCTGTACAAAGAAAACTTTGTATCTCAAAAGAAAGAGATTGAGTGAGATTAGACAATAGGAACACCTCCCATGATAAGGAATTGGTGGAAGTAATATTATCAAAAATGGCCATCTTACCAAAAGCAACTTACCGAACCAATGCAATCCCAATCATATCCCCCATGTGATTCTTCAACAAAATAGAGAAAAACAAATTCCTAAAATGTACATGATAACATAAAAGACCCTGGATAACCCAAATAATCTGAACAGAAAGAGAACAATGCTGGTAGGATAACATTCCAGGTTTCAAGCTATGTTACAGAGCTATGGAAATAAAAGCAGCATGACATTGTCAAAGAAACAGACATGTAGATCTGCAAAACAAAATAAAAGACCCAAGCATGAGTACATGTGACTAGAGACACTGATATTTAACAGATGCAAAAAAAATGCACAATGGAGAATAGACAGCAACTTTTCAACAAATGTTATTAGGACAAGTGGATATTCACAGGTAGAAGAATGAAATCAGACACACATCTACCTATCACTCTGCACAAAAATCAACCCCAAATGGATGAAAGACTTCCAATGTGAAACCCAAAATGCCGAAATTGGTGGAGGAAAACATAGACAGTACCCTATAAAATCAAAAAGACTTTCTGAATAGACCTCCATTTGCTCAGGATTTAGGGCCAACAGTTTATAAGTGGGATCTCATAAAACTGAAAAAAAAAAAAAACCTTATAGCAAAGGAAACAATCAAAGAAGTGGAGAGGAAGGCCACAGAGTGGGAGAGAACCTTTCCACCTATATATCTGATAGGGCATTAATATCCAGAACATACAAAGAAGTAAAAAGCAAATAAACAAATCAAAACCAGAGAATCAAGAGAACAAATGAGCCAATTTAAAAATGCCCTATGTATCTGAACAGAGAGTTCTCAAACAACTAGGAAATCTCTTAAAAAGTTGTTCAGCATCCTTAACAATTAGGGAAATGCAAATTAAAATCACTTAGAGATTTGATCTTCTCCCAGTCGGAATAGCTAATATCAAGAAAACAGCCAGGAACAATAACAATGAGGATGTGGAGGGGGAAAAAAAAAACTTTCAATCACTATTGATAGGACTGCAAACTGGTTCAGTCATTATGGAAGTTTGTGGAAAATTCTCAAAAAACTAAAAATAGATCTACCATATGACCTAGCTATACAACACCTTGTGATATGCCAGAAGAACCCGATGTCCTCTACAGATAATTGCTCAACCACTCTATTCACAATAGCTACGACATGGAAAGAACCGATGGTCTTTAAACTTTAGAATAGATAATGAACATGTAAATACACACAATGGAATTGCATTCAATTGTAAAGAAAAATGAAATCATGGCATTTGAAAGTAAATGGATACAAACAGAAGATACACTAAATGGGATAAAAATAGGCACAGAAAGACAAAATGCTGTATGTCCCCTCTTCTTTCTGGATCCTAGATCTGGATATTTAAAGTGAGTATATTACCTGGAGTAACTACAGAAACCTGAAAAGTAAGAAGGGACAGTGTTGGGATTGAGGGGCAGGAGAGTCGTTCTAGAGCACATGGAAGAAACATGTGCTATGAAGAGGGGTGTAGGACAATTGGGGAGAAGAGAATTTACCTGGATGGTGGGAAGGGAATGAGCCTAATACAGAGAGTGAAGGGAGAAAGGAGGATAATACCACCAAACACGTTTGGAAGAGCCATAGACAAACATTTTATATTTACTCAAAATACACATCTAATATATTTAAGTAGATTTATATGAATATATGTATATATGTTTTTATGTACAATATGAATGAAGTGATGCCACTTGGGGGTGATTATGCCCCTCCCAATAATTATAATTTATATGTAGTCTCTCTCATTATGTCCTTTACTCTGGTATTTTACGTACTGATGCTTTATAGATTATCTAACATTGTATATTATATAGCACATCATCATAAATTATCTAATAAAAGGACCAGGTATGGGAAACCTCCCTTCACGTTGTTTATCAGGGAAAGAGAAGAGACTTTCAAAATAATATAAACTATTGCCTTTGTCTTTGATTGACTCCCAGAGTTTGAAGGTAATACACCACAGGATGTGGAGGAATCAAGGTAGAGCTGACTTGGAAGTCCTCTACTGAGGACTAGCTTCCTAAGTATCCAGTGACATTGTGCAAGGTGCCAAGGGAACTGATCAACAGTTCCACCCAGTTTTGTACTGCTTATGAGCATCAACAATAACCAGCATAGCAAGATAACCTCCAAGGGTGTGACAGTGGTATTGAATCTTGAGGGTACCCACCAACTGTCTAATAGAAGAAATCCATGTGTGGTACTATAAACCTGTGGATTTACAGTGTGGAGAGACTGTGAACCCCAGAGGAGAACTTACTACTGCTTTCCTAAACCAGTATAACTTCTAGCTATATCTAAATAATTATCATTATCCTTATATCCACAGGGAAGGGTGGCTCTTACCCCTCAAAAGGGAAACTTCATTTTGCAGCACACAGAGATAATTACAGAATTACAGAACTGGGCAAAATGCAAAGAATAGCTGACTGTAAGGTCCACAACCCCTACTGACACATCTACAGTACAACCATATTTCACAGAGGCAAAAGGATTCTAAGGGCCAGGGAACCAGGAAGTCTGCTGAGTCTGTTGTAAGACGTGATATACATGGATGGCAGGTAAACTGCACCCATGAAATCATAGCAATATGGTCACCTAAACAAGTCCTCCATGGTTATATCACCAGCTATCCTGTTAGTGCTGATGGGCGAAATCTCACAAGATCCTACCCCTTGATGAAGAGCCACAAGCTGTGAATAGCAGCTGATTGAATAAGAATCAGTCTTCCCTAGGGATGCACCCTATGATGGGTAACCCAATCCCAAACTGTCTGCCCTAAATATATCCACATATAAGTAACACAAAATGGACTCAATGGGTGTGTGTGTGTGTGTGTGTGTGTGTGTGCGCGCGCGCGCGCATGCGAGTGTGTGCGTGTGCATGCATAACAATAATAATTAACAAGAGGTCATGAATATAAGAGGGGGTAGAAGTACCTGGGCAAAAGAGGGGTTGAAATGGGAGAGAGAGGGTGAATATAATTTAAATGTGGTATTCGTGTATGAAATTATCAAAATTGATTTAGTTAAAAATATTAAACTTTAACGAGAGGACTTAGTCAAAATTAATTAATAGCCTGAATGTATGACATGGGAAAAATAGCCAGAATTATAATTGTAAAGCATCAGTATGCAAAATACCAGGTCAAAAGGCATAATGAGAGAGACTATACATATAAGATTTTTAGAATGCCAGTTCTATGAATTTTAAAATGCCAGACAATGAAAAGAAAGGATGTAGAGAAACGCATTTGAACAGGTAATTCTAAAGGCCAAAAAATATTTTTTCAAAAGTATTGTAATTCCTTGGGAGCAGTAAAAGTTAAAATAAAAATACCACAACATACTTGCCAAAGGGACTAAAATTTAAAAGGGCCACAATTTCCATGTTCAGTCAAGGTTCTGGAGTAACAATAATCAACATATACTTCTAGCTAAAAAGGGGAAAAATGATTCACTGGTGAACAGGTCCTAGAATGGGCAGACTCGATAGCTTTGGATTCATGAAACCTACCTTTCCCTGAGAGGAGGGTCTGCTAGAAGCTGGACATCAGTTAGGTTGGCACAAAATGTTGATAAAATATTGTGTGAGAAGGTTCAGATTGCTGATCGGTTCTTTAACTGGAGTGAGAACGTTGTAGAGGGGAGTAAAAGTGGGATTTCTAAGGGAATTTTCAAATGTTAAACAAATGTTAGAAGAGCCATCGTGAAGAAGAAGAGAAAATGGTCATTGCAAGAGAGGCTGAGACCATTGAGAAGCAGGTGATGATACGGTGAGGTTTAGGTGGCCCTGCTCTCCATGTTTCTGCTCTCAGAGATGTAGTAGTATCAATAGTATTACTGTGGTTGGTCTGAGGCCATTTCCTTCCTTCAGTGCATGTGATGGTTAGTTTAGATTTTGGACTTAACTCAGTATAGAATACCCTGGGAAGAATAAGGATAGCCTGTCAGTATGCCTGTGAGGTACTTTTGATAGGGGTTTATTGAAGTGTAAAGACCCACCCCAAATGTAAGAAGCACCATTCTATGGGCTGGATTTGAACTGAATGGCAAGGAGAGAGCAAGCTCAGTGCATGCATAAATCCATTCATTTATTGTTCTGTGCTCTTGACTGTGGATGTAGTGAGACTAACTGCTTCAACTTCCTGCCACCTTGACCTCTTTGCAGTGATGGACTGTAGCCTACTTTGTGAGCCAAACAAGATGTTTTTTCTCCTTTCAGGTGCTTTTTATTCAGGGCATTTATCACAGCAATAGGAAAAGAAAATGGGCAGTAGAAAACGTTTCTACATTGGCCCCAGTTATTGCACGCATTACAGATACGTTCAGAAACCATTAAACTTCATTGTAGAGAAAACATGCAAGGCAAGTGAAGACAGAATACTTTACTTTGAACTTGGAATAGAGTGATAAAATGGATTTTAGAGAGCTACTTAATCCACACACTTGCCAGAGACAAGTCAAAGCATCCTAGGTGCTCGAATCGGAGTCACTTAAGCAACCTCAAGCAACATATAGTGTAGGCCCTCAAACATCACTAAACCCCTCTAACAGGAAATATCTAGTAGCCATGGCAGATCATTCTAGTTTCTCCCAATTCTCATAGTCTGGGAACACTTTCTTATATGTTTCATGGTCTAGTTAACTTTCCCCCAAGTCTGGAAAGTCTCAAAAGCCTGTTGACAGCAAGGATTTTTAAAAGTCTTTCCTAAGACAGCCAAAACTCCAGCACGGAGTCTGCAGAGAAGCCTTGATTTTTACAAGGCACCCAGTGACAGAGGCTTCCCGCCACACTCAGTTACATTCCCTCATTGTAGTTCAGGTTTGCATATGAGTTTTACAAACCTGACTTTGACGAGCTGAAATGTGAGGAACTAAAAGTCAGGATCACAGAAACACTTCACCAAAGATAAATTTCATGAAAACAACTTATCTAACAGCAAAGGGACAGGTAACCCTGTAACTTCTCCACCGAACTTCCTCTTCTTTTTACCGTGAAACTCTCATGCAATCATAAATAAAAAAGAACACAAACCAAAGACGTGCGATCCACATCCCGTAGGGTCCAGGGAGGCAGATGTGTGTGCTTACATAGTATCGCATCTTCTCCCTCCTAACACCAGAGCAAGCAGAGGAATGTCTGGACAGACTTTCAATAGCAACCTTATCTTGTTTGAAAATTTGTTCCTAGGTCACACGAGGAAAGCCAGAGTCCAGCTGACTGTGTCAAAAGGCCTCAGAGCTCATGAAAGAAAGCCCCAATTGAGTGCAAAAGGGTCATGCATCTTTGGAAGTGAGTAAATTAAAACAATATGAAATGCCGTGTCTTAAAAAAAAAAAAAAAAGGATTCCATTTTCATATTTGGCAAAAGCAACTTAGGACCTTAACTCCTAGCAGTGGACAAAATAAAAATGAACAAAATTAAGTTAATACTAGAGTGCTCAATCATTTTTTTTGATGGGGGTGGTGTTTAAAAAAATACAAATAAACATAAATACATAGCTATCCGTTCTTACAAAACTTGAAAACTCTGGACACACCCAAAGGGCATGTACCTAACATCGAGTTGGGGGGAGTCGAGACAGGATTGGATGGCACAATAGTGCCACAGACAGCTATTCGCATCTTATCCAGTGTCACGTTTCTGCCCACGGATGCTAGCTACGAGTCCAATTTGCTGGGTCCACTTGCTCTGTGTTCCTTCATTGTTTCAAGCCAGGCAAAGACTTCTCTTAATACTGGGTCAATCCTCAGCCAAATACATTCAACCGAAGGCCACCATGGGAGAATGGCAGGATATTGTCTTTCCAACAGCAAGTGAATTGCAGGCAGCTTAAGGCAATATCCATTTCACTATAATGCTGGTTTATGTTACAACCCTTTTCAAACTTCTAATTGCCCCGTATTGCGGACATTTATAGACATGCACTATTTTAAATGAAAACACAACACTGAGGTCAGGGAGAGTTTCTGGGACAGCAGAGACCCCAGGTGAAGCCAAAGAGGGAAATTACTTTAAAACTTCTAAATGCCAAACATGTTTGAAAAAGAAAGAAGAAGAAAAAATAAAGTCTTGGGACAGAAAAAACATTAATCATAGTTCCATGGTATAAATTAATAATGGCTATATTTAATACTCTTATGTAAACATTCTATGGTTGGATTATATAATTTTTAAATGAAAGTCAATATTATTTGCTTGGCTTGGTAAGTCTGGTAAGTCTTGGCTTATGTGGAGTAACTATGAATATGGCTTTTTTCTCACAATTTCACTTTTATTTGTTTGAAGCGAATATGCCAAGCTAACCAGGTTTGTCAGCTGCTCCTGGCAATTACTGTATGTCATGAGTCTTTCAGAACATTCTTAAAGTCACAATGAATAAAATAATATTTCACATTTATTCAAGGCTTTTCACCTAGAATCTGAGGCCCTTTTGCAAGTAATAAATCACTCATGCGAGATACTCAAGTGCAGCTGTAAGGGGTAATTTCTCCCAGGTAGCAGGAGAAGAAACAAGGTACATGAGCCTGTAATCATTTTCACTTGGTGAACCATGCGTTCATTCATTGAATTACTGAGCCATTGATTCATAGCCTGAGCAAGTGTGTATCTCGAGTATGTGTGTTTAGCACTGGTTAGATTTCAGGCTATATAAACGAGTGCTAAAAGAGCTTTCACTCGACTTTGGTTCTGCTTAGGAAATCAGTTAAGATCCTACTCTGAGTTGCCAGAACAAATTCTTTTCAGCACTATTTGTTCTTACTCTCCCTATTAATATCCTTTTTGAGAAATACGACACTAAAGAATAGACACCAGCAGTATCATTTCCCTTACACAGACATTTCTAATAACTTAGCAGAAAAATTAGATGCCAAATTTTATTTTTCTGTATGAATATAATGCATAATCACTTCTTCTGTGAATAAGCTTATGGTATACCTAGTGAGAACTGATTTTAAGGATAATATTTTGCTTTATAATTCAATTTAAGCATTCAGAATTGTGAAATGAATCATGATGATCATGTGATTTCTGCTCTGAATGCAATTGTAAGTTACTTTAATTCTGTTTCATGTTTGTTTTCAATTCTAGTTCTGAGCTGCAATGTAAACTTACATATGGAAGTGAGAACACAAGGAAAGATCTTCCTATGAATTAAATAAATGACAACGTAAATTATGTTTTAGTTTTTAATCTCCTTCTCCTTGATTTAAAAACTGAAAAATAGAATAGCTATAAATCCCAGTCCATGGTCATACAATGTATAATTATGCAACCATAATTTTAACAATATAAAAGATTGAGAACAGCTACCAGAAGCAAAATTTTAATATCCTACCAAAATTAAATTTTATTAAACAACTAAATTATAATAAATTAAAATGTTATGGTTAGCCCCAAGCCAACCATTAGGAAATAAAATAACTCCAAACATAATATGAATTAAAGAGGGGAATTAAAATGATACACTAAAGAACTATCTTTTAGCACAGAGAAGACAGTAATGGAAGAAAAGTCAGAAAAATCATTGGCCAAGGCGTGTGGTGGTGGTGCATGAATGCAGCAATCCAAGGTTCAGGAGGAGGACTTCCATAGGCTCTAGCCCAGTCTAAGCTACAGAACAAGACTGTGTTCAAACAAATAAACAAGAGAAAGAAAGATGAATAAGAAATGGGAAGAAAGAAATCTTTCCTTACCAGCAGTTAGATTAAATGCAAATGGATTAAGTTTTCCAAGCAAAAGATAGAAAATTAGCAAAAAGGAGGATAGAATGAAGCAGACAGAGGATGAAGGCAGACAATCCAATGTATCTCAACTCTATAGTGCGATCAAAAATAGTACAAATTATAAAGCATAAATAGATTGGAAATAAAAGGATAAGAAAAATCTTTATATACACTAACCAAAGTAATGATAGGTTATAATAACATTGAATTAATAGCACACAAAATAGATTTATAGTGAGAAATATTTCCAGAAACTAAAAAGATGTTTTATAATAATAATTGACCAAACTGTCCTAAATGTAAACTTATAAGTATTTATGGATTTAGCAATAATTCCCAACAAACATGAATTAAAACTAACTGAACAAAAGAAATAGATAAGTCAACAGTACTAATACCTCAGTGTATCACTTCCAATAAAGAAGGCAGAGGATCAACCAAAAAAAGAGATAACTTGGACAGCCTTGTAATCCAATGAGACCTAATTGTCTTCTGTAGACACTCAAAACAACAGTATACACATTATTCTCAAGTGTACATGGAAGTTTCCCAAGGAAATGCCATATAATAGACCATCAAACAAGTCTCAGTAAATTTAAAAGGATTGAAACCATGCAAAGTACATTTTTTCACCACAGTGCAATGAAATTAAAAATCATTAGCGAAGAAAAATAAAGAAATTCACAAACATGAGTCAATTAAACACGTTCCTCCAGGAATAACCAAGAAAAAAATAAATCACAAGGATAAGAAAAAAGCTCTATTGACAGATATAAATGACCTTATGAGGTATGGAAAAGACTGCTCAGAGAGAAAGCTATAGGTACAAGTGCTCCATTCAAAGACAGGGAAATTTAAATTAATTACCCATCCCAACGCTCTGAGAAATTACTATAAGACCAAACAAAATCTAAAACAAACATAAGGAAGTAGTAAAAAGAAGAAACGGTGAGCAGAAAAACAATGGAATAAATAGTGAAATGAAGTTGATCCTTCAAAAAGATCAATGAAATTTTTGATCTTCAACTGAAATAGCTGGGCGCAGGGAGGGAAACAAGTTATTAAAGGGGCCCAGAAATAGGAACCTCTTATTAACATACAAAAGTGAATAAATAGAGATTATGAGAAATTACTATAACAATTCTAGGCTAACAAATAAGGTAAACTAGATGGCATAGGCAAAATCCCAGAAATAAATAATTACAAAAACAGATGAAATAAAAAATAGAAAAATTTACTGATTCGATAACTTGTAAAGATATTAAGTCACCAAAATCACCAAATATAAAACCAATAAAAATGTACACAGAGAAAGAGAAAAGCCCAGGGCCAAGTATATTCACTAGAGAATCTACTGACCTGACATTTAAAGAATTAATATCAGTCTTTCCAAAATATTCCCCAAAATACATGACATAGAAAACTACAGATAAATATCCTGATGAGTATATCTGCAACAATCTTCAATAAATAATAGGGAAATTGTTATTTTCCAACAACATCCAAACAGAGGTGAGATTCCACAACCAAGTTGAATTTAGCCTAGGAATATAATGTTGGTCTATACAATGATGCTGGTCAATGTAATACTCCATATTAACAAAATAAGAAACTCATGGTTATCATAATCAATGCTCATTTGGCAAGCTATAACTTCTTTTCATAATTAAAGCCATGTGTCTGACTATAAATGGGAGATCATTTCCTCAACCTGACATTAACTTAATAATGGAAATTCAAAAGCTTTCTATCCAAGGAATGAGACGCGTATTTCCCTTCTCCCTACTTCATTCTGCAATGTGTGGGAGGTTTTAGCCAGGAGGCTCAGGCAAGGAAGAAGAAATAAAGGCATGTAGAATGGGGAAAAAAGAAGTAAATCTGTATTTGTTCAGGACATAATCTTATACATGGAAAACCTTAAGCAATCCGCTAATAAACACATGCAAAAATTCTACTAGAGTTAATAAAAGAATTCAACGAAGTTGATTGTAGAATCCAAGGTCAATATAAAAAAATTCAGTTACATTTATATAAACTATTAGAACACATACCAGAACTAAAACTTAAAATTAAGAACATAATTTCACCTATGATAGAATTGAGAAAGTAAAATACTTAGGAAAAGGTTCAATAAAATAAATTCAAGATTTTTGCTGGAAAATGATAAAGCATTTTAAATAAAAATTCATAGAGACCTGAAACACCATTTGTTCTTAGACTGGAAGTTATAATATCATTAATTCTTCATATTAATATCTCAAAATTCTAATTTCTTTTCTTGTGAAGATGAATACTTTTATCACAAAACTCTTATGGAAATGCAAGGGACATAAAATAACAAAGCAATCCTTAAAGTAAAGAACCAAGTTAAGGATTCACCACTCCCAATTTCAAAGTATGTATAGAAAGCCACAGGGATTAAAAACAAAAACAAATCTGTAGTGTAGAGATCTAGCTAGACAAGAGAAGATATGAGACAACTGAGCCTAATGATAATTCACATGTGTATGGCAAATTGACTGAATGAAGGAATGCTCATGAGTCCTCAACCCTACACAAAGAATGAAAGCTGTAAACCAGAGCATCAGGTCTCCCCAAGGAAGAGCACATCAACTGATTGCCCAGTGTAAAACACTCAACCCTGAAAAAATACATACAAGTGACATTACCCAGACTGAACAAGTTATATTTACAAATATACACACATACACACATACACACACACACACACATACACACACACATACACACACACACACACACACACACACACATGCATGCAGTAAGATTTAGTTAAAATAGATACTATGAATTTGAAGATGAGGTAGGAGGAGAATGTAGGAGAGTTTGGAAGGAAGAAAGGGAAGAGAGAAATGTTTTGATTATAGTATAATCTCAAAAATGAATATCAAGATCATCCAAATGGGAAAATTTATTGTCTTAATACACAATTTTAAAAATGGAATGAGCCCAAGTGAAAGAAAGGGTTTGGATTCCTACCAAGTATTGTGTGAGAATATTAACTCAAAATGGATAAAATGTATGAACTGAGACTATGAAACCAAAGTAAACATACATACAGATTTTTGTGACCCAGGATTAGGCAACCATTTCCTAGATAAAATTAAAAAAAAAAATAACTCAGGCAACCAGTGAAAAATGGTTTCATTGGACTTGACACTAGAAAGAGTTCTCCAGAGAGACAAAACAAATATATAGTTGGATGGACAGAACGTAGATAGACAGGTGAATAGATAGGTAGGTATGTAGGTAGGTAGGTCGACAGACAGACAGACAGACAGACAACAGAGAGATGTTAGATTGGTTATTAGTGGAGTTAGCTTCCGTTATTATAGAGCCTGAGAAGTCCTACAAGAGGCATAAGACATGGTGAGTCTTAGACAATAGTCTCACTCATTCTGAGTCTGTGGGTTGCAGAGCCATGGAAAACGGCTATGTAACAGTCTGAGGCTGAAGGCCCAAGAACTCTAAGTTACTTATTGTAATGGATAATTTTTGCCATTGCTATGACAAAATGTTGCACAACAAGATGCAGTTTAAGGAAGCATTGTTGTTGTTGTTATGATGATGATGGTGATGATGATGATGATGATGATGATGATGATCATTATTCCCTTCCTCCTCTCCCTTTAGTCTCTCCCTCTTCCCCAGAACTATGCCACTTCTGTCTCCTCTCAGAAAAGAGCAGGCCTCCCAGGGATGTCACCCGAGCACAGTATAACATATTACAATAAGACCAGGCACACACCGTTACATCAAGGCTGGACAAGGCAACCCAGGAGGAAGGAAAAGAGTCCAACAAGCAGGCAAGAGTCAGAGACAATCCCCTGCTTGCACTGTTAGGAATCCCATGAGAACACCAAGTTACACAGCCATAACACAAAATGCAGAGGCTCTAGGTCAGCCCTCTACAGGCTCCCTGTCTCTGTGAGCCACTATGAGTTGATTCTGTAGACCATGTTCTTGTGGTGTCTGGGACCCCTCTGGTTCCTCCAATCCCTGCACAGGACTCCTGGATATCCTTCTAATGTTTGGCTATGGGACTCTGCCTTTGCTCCCATCAGTTGCTGGCTGTGCTACATGAAGTCTTTCTGGTCCCTTTGATAAGGACCCTGCTAGACTGCAGTCCCAGACCACTCTTCAGGCAGGACAAGCTGTAGATGGAAGATTTTATGGCTAGGATGGTGTCCAATGCCTCCACTCGAGGCCTTGCCTGGTTACAGAAGATGGTCGGTTCAGGCTCTGTGTCCCCTATTACTAAGAGTCTCTGCTAGTATTCCTCTCATACATACCATGGAGTAGGAGGCGTTAATTTTTACTACAAGTCAGGTTATAATTTGACTCCGCAGTGGCCTTGGTCTGTGGAGACAGCAGCATAAGGCAGCTGCTTGCCATGTCATACCAGAGCACATAACTTGCTCAGGAAACAGAGCAGGGCTATCACTCCTAATCTCCAACCACCCACTTTCTACATCTAGGACCATCTAAAGGTTCCATAACCTCCTCTGCAGCCACTACCCCAAACCAAATCCAAACAAACAAAATACCACCAGAGCTACCAGGACACTTCAGTGCGTAAAGGTAGTTACCAGCAAATCTGAAGATTTAACTTCAAACCCTGAGACCTACATGGTAGAAGAAAATGACTCCTTCAGACTATCCTCTGACCTCCACACAAGCTCCATGGAATGTGAGTGCTCCTTCCAAATAAATCAGTAAATAAATGTATTTAAAAAAAAATAGCTCCAGGAACTGAGAAACAAGTGTTCCATCGCATGAGTCTATTGGGGGGCCATTTAACATGCAAACCCTAACAGATGGAAATTAATTAGCACAAGTTCCAGAGGTGAATACCAGAAAACTTGGAGTTAGGAGGTCTAAGGGTAGGAGAGTATCCCAGCTCTAGGAGTCAGAATGAACAAATGTACCTAACTATGTGTTTTTGTTCTTTCCTGGCTCTCAGCTAATTGTGTGTGCCAACCCTCCTTAATAATAAATAATGTTTTGCCAACTACCACTGTATCCTTTAATCTAATCAAATCCATGTCTAGAACTAGCCATCCCAGAATGCATCAGGATTAATTTATTTTTATGTTAAAGGACACTGTAGATAAAGTAAGAAGACAGCCCACACAGTGGGAGGATATGGTTGCCAGTCATACAGCTAATATGGATCTCCTATACAGCATATATAAATAACTAATAGAATTCAATAATGAAATGTCAAATAGACCAATTGAAAAATCGGCGAAGAATCACTACAGACATTTCTCTAAAGATGTACCGTTGCCAACAGGCACATGAGATGTTCAACAGTGTTAGTCATCAGCCCAGTGTAATTCCAAACCACAAAGAGATTTTGTTTCAGTCAGAAGGATGAGAATAGATTGCTAAAAATGAAATGAGTCTTGGTAACAGTGTAGAGAAACTGGAACCCACGTACGTGGCTGGGGAAAATGCAAATGTTACAGTTGTGGAAGGCAATTTGGCATTTCTTCCCAATGTTAAGGGTAGAATTACTATACAACAAAATTTTCTCTTATACATACGCTATGAAAAAACTTACAGTCCTACAACAACTTCCACATGAATATTCATGGAAACATTAGCCATGATAGATAGACTCAAAGTTAAAAGTGCCCAAACCCCATCTCTTTTGGAATGACTGAACAAATTACAGCATATCCCCAAAGTGGAAATGTTCTTAGAGGAGTGAAGTAGGAATAGATACCACACGTGAATGAATTGCGAAAACACTGTGCTAACAGAGGCCAGAGAGGAAAGACCACATTTCATACGATTGCCTCCGGTCCTCCAACTATGAAAGGCACAGCACCATAAACTAGAATAATGGCTGCCGGAAAGGGATTGAGAAAGGACATGGGATGGCTGATAACAGGGTCCAGGGCTTCTTCCTATGGACTGAAATGTCAGGAATTCATGATGATGGTTTCCCAACTACGTGAATGAATTAAAACGTACTGAATGGTTCACTTTAATATGGTCTGTGAATTGTTATTTTTTTAAAAAAATTTATGTTTCAGAGATAGTGGAACACATGCTAGAAAACCATGGCTAATTAAGAAATAAAACATGAGGAATATATGTAAATAGAAAAAAATAAGAGAAAATGGACAAAGTAACATATTTGCTTAGAGAAGAGGGATAACACACATGATGAGAGAGTAAAATCACAATGAAAGAACATATAATCTCTATTGTATTTTCCAAGCCTTCTTTCCATCTACAGGAAGCATATGGTTGGGTACCCATTTGTGTATCAAATTTGATGTTGCCAAAAGTAAAACAAGAGTAGATACATATTTTTGAAATGTAGATAATTCTGGAAATACAATCTACAAATTTTACCCCATAGTTTTGTATAAGAATAACCAAGTGACAACTTGGGAATATTGATATAGATGAACTTTTCTTTGGGCCACCAGCTCACACAAAAAACAACACAGAGACTTATTATTAATTATGAAAGCTCTGCCTATAGGTTAGGCTTGTCCCTAAATTAACTTAAATAACCCTTTGTATTAATCGATGTTTTGCCCCATGTCTTCCATCTTGTACCTCTGTTTGCCTGTTCCTGTCCTCTGGCATCTCTCTCACACCTACATTAATTTTCTCCTTTTTCCTGTCTGCTCAGTAGTCTCACCTAACCTCTTCCTGATTAGCTATTGACTACTCAGCTCTTTACTAAACCAATCAGGAGGCTCCTAAGCAACAATACATTTTCACACCATACAAAAAGATTATTCCATAGCATATTGAGGGGTCACTTCCTCAATCAACAAATGAACTACTATCACATATTAAGACATTGTTCTATGCACAGGACTCTGAACAGCTTTAAATTCTGCTCTATAATCTAGTCTGCCAAAATATTTGATTAATGTAAGAAGACCTTTTCTTTTTCTTTCATTTTTTTGGTTAAGAAATTTTCTAACTCAGTCCACATACTATCCACAGATCCTCCCTCCTCCCTCCTCCCCCACCTAGCCCTCTTTCCCAAGCCACCCTGCACCCCCACATCCCCCAAATCTCCTAAGGGGAGTCAGCAGAGCCCAGCACACTGAACCTAGGCAAGTCCAAGCCCCTTCCCACTGCACCAAGGCTGTGCAAGGTGTCACACCACAGGCACTGGGTTCCAGAAGCCTGCTCATAGACCAGGGACAGATCCCGATCCCCCTGCCTGGGTTCCCCCCAACAGTTGGAGCAAAACAACCGTCTTCCATATCCAGAGGGCCTACTCTGGAACTTGTTCAACCACTCTGGAAATCAGTATGGCAGTTTCTCAGAAAATTGGGAATAAGTCTTCTTCAAGACCCAGTTATACCACTCTTGGGCATATACCCAAGGAATGCTCAATCTTACCACAAGGACACCTGCTCAACTTTGTTCATATCAACCTTATTCATAATAGCAAGAACCTGGAAGCAACCTAGATGCCTCTCAACTGAAGAATGGATAAATATGGCACATATTTACAATGGAGTACTACTCAGGAGTAAAAAACAGTGATATCATGAAATTTGCAGGCAAATGGATGGAACTAGAAAATATCATCTCAACTGAGGTAACCCAGACTCAGAAGGACAAACAGTATGTACTCAGTCATAACTGGATACTAAATGTGAGGGAAGGGATGGCCAGACTGCAAACCACAACTCCAGAGAGGCTAGCTAACAGGAAAAGACCCTAGGAGAGACACATGGATGACCCTGTGAAGGAGAAGTGGATGAGATCTACAGAAGTAGACTGGGTGTGGGGGTGTGGCAGAGGGTGAGGAGTGGGGGATGAGAACATAGGGAAATGGGAGGGTCAAGCTGGAACAGGGACAGAGTGGGAGGGCAAGGAGGAAGATACCATGATAGATGAGGACATCATGAAAATAGGAAGAGGCAGGTTGCTGGGGAGGCTCTCAGGAATCCACAAGGTGGACCCCACCTTTGTCTGCTGGCAGTGCTCCAAGGGGTGGTACTCTAGTGACCAGCCTAGCAAATAAACTAGCTGTCATCATAGAGCCTTTGTCCAGTGACTGATGGAGGTAGATACAGAGATCCACGGCCAGGTACCCGGCTAAGTTCCGGGAATCCAATTGATGAAAGAGAGGAGAGATACTGCAGGCAAGGGACATCGAGATCATGATGGGAGGACGTGCAGAGATCACCAACTACACTAGTGGAGGCCCATGAACTGTGGACTGGTGGCTGTGGAGCCCCCATGGGACTGGACTAGGCCCTCTGGATACATAAGACCTTTTAGTGTCAGATATAAAAGCAATCTCAACATATGCCACGAGACAGTGACTTCATTTTAGAAACATAAAGCTAACCATGTGGACAAGTTGTATAAACTATTAGATACATTTAATACTAATTAACTGTCACAAGATTGATTACAACTTCCATTCTCTTGTTGTGGAACTTCTTCTCAACTCCAGTCATCTAAGCCATCTTAACCCCAAGTCATATCTCCAGTGCCATCTCCCACTCCTCTTGAAATTTACTCACGGATATAACTGACTTAAGGTTTACAAGTTATGTATACAAGATTAAGGCTTTCAGTTGTCAGAAGTCATTCATTCTGTTTTAACTTTGTCACAGTGGAATTTAATATATAGATGCCCCTATTGTGTGTATCAAAGTAGAGAAAAAGAATTAGACAGAAGGCAAGGTAGGGGAGAGCAGGGGAAGGAAGTGAATTGCTGTCAATTTTGAGTAGTGAATTGTGCATTCTGTTCTCTGGAGTGCTGAGAACAGTTAGACATACTCCCTCACTGAAAAGTAACTATTTAAACATATCTTCCTTTCTCATATAAAGTAATTCATGGACAATGCAACTTATTTAAAGACATTTTCCATGAAAATATAACATGAAATTTTTAGCATAAAGTAGAAATTAAGGAATTCTATCAAAGAAATAGTCCACTAGAGACAGAGGTGATCTGGGCTATAACGATCATGGGATACTTTAGATGTAATGAGCAGAGTTGAATTTAGAACTAAAAAGTTCAAAAGTCATTGTGTAAAGCAGTAAAGGAAAATGAAGTACTAATGATATTGGTGACATTAAGATAAAAGTAAGGGAAATATTAACAAACCAAATTTATTTATTTATAACAAGAGAAAGGAAGAATATGAAATAAGAAAGACTAAATTATGCCCTGTCAAAATGAAGAAAAAGAGTATTATATATTTTTGTTAACTTATTATTCTGTTTCTTTGTAAAATGTTCATTTGGTTTTCCTACTTGCTTGATTATTTAAACAATATGTTGTCACAAGACATTTCAGCTTTTCATATGTGGGCAGAAGTATAAAAGCCTATTAAAAATACTCAATTGAATGCTATTAGCATTTTTCTTTGTGCTTGTTATTTTACGAATCCTAAGTAACTGTGTGTAAATTTTTTTACTGTTTTCTTGCATGTATTAGTAGCACTGTGAATACAATGAGAGAAAAATGAGTAAAAATAGATAAGGCATTTAATATACATTCCAAAATATGAATTATGTTTAAGTTATTGTCTTTCTTTAACTCGGAGATCCCTGGTGCACCAGCACCTCTCTTTACCCATGGGGTTCCACAGTCACAACTTCAACTATTTGTGAAAGATAAAATGTTTGCAAAAATTTGCATTTGCACTGAGCATCTTATACACTATCTTCTTATCTATCCTTTAAGTAATACAGCATAATGAATACTTTCATAGAATTTACAACATATTAAGTATTGTAAGCAATCAGGAGGTGATTTATAGTATATGGATGGGGTTATGGAGCAGAACTTTGATTGTACAGAGGGTTCAGGTTCAATTCCCAGTACCCACATGGCAGCTCTAAACTGTCAGTAACTCCGGTTACAGGGGATCTGATGACCTCTTCTGGGATCCACAAGCAGCAGGCACACATGTGGTGCATGCACATTTATACAGGCAAAACACTCAAATACATAAAATAATAAAAACAGAAATAACAGCCAAAAACTACATGAGAAGATATGCATATAGCTATGTGCAAATATCTCACATTTATATGTAAAGGATTCTAGTGTCTGCAGGGTTGAATATCCATGATGATGAGAGGGTTCTCTAAGAAAATGATCACTGGCTCACCGGTCATCATTAAGGGATTACTAAATGTAAAATAGTACTCAACCCATTGTATCCATTCATTAGGTGATTTTATTAAAACGCACGTATCTGAAAACCAGCATTTCCCTCATGTTATTGCCCAATAGAATGGTCAAAAGCCCAGTGGAAAGTTAAGACAATTCTGTATTGTGTGTGATTGCTCCACTCACTGGAAGACATCAAGCATCCCTGTCTCTTGCCATATAAATAAAAATAGCAATAAATTTAGCATTGTGGTTTGTCTGTGTTTGTTTCTTGAGATCAGATCCATGAATTATAGCTCTGGAGGCAGTTTTCAGCATAAATTGGTTTGGAACATTACAAGGACTGTTAATGTCTTAGATTGAAACCTCATTAATTTAGGATAAAGGGCTTTAAATGGAGGGCTTTAAAATTACTGGTGTACTGTTATTAAGGAGTAGCTGAAGAATCACAGTTGCTTACAGTATTAGCTTAATTCCAGTTTCTAATCAGTTTTGTCACTAGCAGCTGTTAAATCCTCCTGACCACAGCGTCTTTCAAACAGAACAAAATCCAAAGGGCTGCATCTCTCACTGAATCCAATTGTCAAAGGTACAAAAGTGACCAAGGTAAAAATCACTTTAAATATGGTTCTTTCTTTCTTTCCACATCTTTGCCCATTTCCCCAAAATACTTAGAAACGGAAAGCCTGGAACCTCCATCATAGTTTGCCATTTTATCCCAAAATATGGAGAGGAAAATGTTGATCTAGAGTAGATAGGAATACACAATAATTCAAAGAATTAATGGGACTTTCTGTAAGGTTTAATATATTCCATATTTACAAGTGTTTCATATATCTTTGTTGAACTGAGACAAAAATAGGTACACCCACTGGACATGTAGTTGGCATTCTCAACATCTTCTTGAAGATGCCAAGTAAGATAATATTTAAATATAGGGAAGTCAACTTTCAGTAGGGCATTTTTTTTTTCTAATCAGATCATAAAGAGGTGAAGTGGAGGGGGACTAAAAGTCAAGACACTCTTCCTCTTCCTTTCCTCAAGAGGTGGTTTTCTTCAAGGACTTCCTGGAAATGACTCATCACTTTACCCCAAACTTTCCATCATTCCCAAGATGATTCTTCTTCTTTGCTAACCTGAAAATATACCTTCCAAATTAACATCTACTCATTATATGAGACTTAGTCTTTTATTTAAAGGAATCCTATCAAAGACTAGAAAATTTATTAAAACTGAATATTAATAATTGATATATAACTGTTAAAAAGTTTTATGAAATTCATCTGATCAAAACAGCATTTGAACTGTACCAGAAAGGGAATGTATATAATTTCTTTTGGCTGAAATTAAAAATGGAAAGAAAGGTACCAAAAAATAATTTCAAGTAGAATAAATGTCAGGGACCAAATTGGTTGATAGGGTATAGTGTGTGTGTGTGTGTGTGTGTGTGTGTGTGTGTGTGTGTGTACATATATATATATGTATATATGTGTGTATAACATATAACATATATACTATATATATATACATATATATATTAAAAGCAATGTTTCTAGATGTTAAAGAGGCAAAGCATAGAATTTCTGTCTGAGGGAATAGTTTCAGGCATAAAATAATGGGTCATTCAAAATTTAGAATTTAGTTCAATAATAATAATTTTTCAAAAGGTCTCCATATAGAAGGATCAGAATTAAAAAAGGAGGTTTTCAGAAGAGGATATCTTCTCCCCAGAGACTTTCTCTTTAATCCATTTGTCGCTTCCTCATGCCCATGTATCAGTCACTACAGGTTAATAATTCTGTACTAACTATGCCTCAGGGGGTTAAATCCCCAAAGTCTCAATTTCTTGTTCCTATTGCCTATACACTGGAAACTGCACTGAGGACAGGATGAAGAAGTAGCTGTTACCTTGAATACTCCTCATCATAAATAATACCAGCAAAAGAGCCACTACAGTACCAAAATACAAACAAAAAACAGATGCTTAAAGCTTCAGTCCGGACAAGACATTATTGGCCAACACAAATCACTTGATAAAGATGAAATTCAATTGCGAAGGCAAGAATAATCTTTAACCAAAGAGAAGCAAAAAAAATTAGCAGCCAATAACACAGTTTAGTGCAGAAGGCCATTCACAAAATATACCACTTTTCCATGAATAAGACTCAATTGAAACTTAGATGAGCAGGTAAATTGCCTTATACATTTAAGAGTTAATTTTTATAGGCACTTTAGGTTCACAATAAAATAGAGAAGCAGGCAAAAATTTATCATAAGCCTCTTTCTCCTACATAGTGCAAGCAATCCCCATCATCAATATCTCCCGTCATAGAGATATCTGCTACAAATGATAAACCTCCTTTGACAATGCATAGACATCCAAACTGCATAGTTTCTATTGATAGGGCTAACTACTGATGGTACACATCCTTACATTTTATTTTATGTCTCTCTACGGTCTATAGGGAAGCAAAGGGTGAAATAATACCAAGAATTATAAAGACAAAAGAAATATCTCCTGTTACTAGTCTTTAACCATTGGAAAAAATGTGTTTGTTCTTGATCATGTCTCTCAGTTCTAATGAGAAGCACATTTACTAGCTTGAAGTAAAGATTGTCCTCCTTAGGGGCTGGAGAGACGGCTCAGTGGTTAAGAGCCTTTGTTGTTCTTTCAGAGGAGCTGGGTTCAGTTCCTAGCATAAATATGGTACACATACATATAGGCAGGAAAGACACTCCGTGGTGACATATTGTGTACCCTAATAAACTTGCCTGAGGATCAGAGGATAGAGCTAACCACTAGATTAGACATAGAGGCCAGGCAGTGGTGGCACACACCTTTAATCCCAGGACTTGAGATCTCATGCCTTTGCTTGGGAAGCACACATTCCTTTAATCCCAGGAAGTAATATAGCAGGGCAGAGAAAGATATATAAGTCGTGAGGAAACAGGAATTCACTCTCTTCAGGCTGAGGATTTTGTAGAGGTAAGAACAAGTGGCTGGCTATTCTGCTTCTCTGATCTTTCAGTTTTCACCCCGATATCTGGCTCTGGGCTTTTTATTAAAAGACCATCTAAGATTCAAACAACAACACTCATACACATACAATAAAATAAATTAATCTAAAAAGATTTTAAAAGGTCATCCTTGTTTTTCTTAGAAAGAAGGGCCATCCAGTTACCCCAGTGGGGCACCAACAAACTTAGAAAATAATTGCATCCAAGTCCTTTTTGGCAAACCAGAGAACGTGTGCGAGTCACTTGAAGGGGCATGAGTGAGAAGTTACAGGAACATTAGTGACTCATCTGGGGCTGAAGTATTGGACTCTCAAGCCCCAATCTGTCTTCTGCTTTCCATAGTCTGTCCCTAAACACACATGAGTGACTGTAGAATCTCAGTTCGAGTTCTGTAACTGTTCCAGAAGCTAATGGGATAATCTGAGGGGTAAGTGTCATGCTTTTAGGACCCTTTTAATTCTTCCCACCCACCAAGCAAACCTGTGAACCCTTAGGTTTCTCATGGGTCACCAGCTTCTACTCTGAGAATATTCTCTTAGTTCTACATTCATCCACCAAGCAGATTAAAACAATTACTCAAAGTGAAAAGTTTTCCCTGCCTAAGTTACTAGACCTTCTCATATTTTTAATCCGTTTTTCTCTTGACTTAAATGCAATACCATTAATCCTCCTCAAGAGAGTGATGTTAGAATTATTTTGGAGTCTAGAGTAAAAACTTGAACATAAAAATTTAAAAGCAGCTGGGTAGTGGTGGCAAACTCCTTTAATCCCAGCACTCATGAGGCAGAGGCAGGTAGGCAGGTCTCTGTGAGTTTGAGGCCAGGCTGAGCTACAAAGTGAATTCCAGGAAAGTGTCCAAAGCTACACAGAGAAACCTTGTCTCGAAAGAACCAAAAAAAAATTTAAGCATATAGAATTTTCTTGAAGAAGTGCTGGGCCATTTTCCCAAGAAGATTTTATTGGATATTAATTGCCCCATTTATTCTGCTCAATGGTGGGGCTAATAGGACTGGCAACAGGAAGGATGCGTTTTTGCTTATCAAATATTTAAAATTGAAGAATCTCTGTGGATAATAATTTATTTGAATTTTTTTTCCTCTGTAAAATATTATAGTCCAAAATGTTCCTCAATTGTCTGTTTCAAAATGCTAATGAAAACATGCCCTCAGCCAGTATTGTTTCATAAAATGTCTATTGTTCATATGACACAAAAGAGCTTTTTAAGTCACCAACAGTTCATTATCTGTCACAAATTTGGCCAAAGTCTGAAAGTTGTTTAAAGCATCTTGATGTGGCTCATTCAACTTCTGCTTCCTTCTGTCCCCTCTAAGTTTGCCATCAAAGTGCTCACACTAGACCTCATACTCAGCTTCACAACTGGATCCCGAGCTTCTTTGGGTTACAGATACTAGTTCTTCTATCTCTGTACCAGCAGGGTGGCCATCTGGAAAATCTGACTTGAGGTACTGAATAGTCAAGTAGGCATGGAAGAAGAGATGCATGGATGGGCAGATGAATGGAGAAAAAAATAACTTAAGTTGTCATAAAATCCAGGCTCATAATTTTCCCTTTAAATTCAAGAAATGTATTATATCTTGAATTAAAGTTTCTCTTTTTCAAATTAGCATATATTACCTAAAATCAGTTACCTCTTATCAATACCAATGAAGTAGATCTTAATTTGGTATGAAGCATACCTTAGTGTTCACCTCACAATAAAGGAAATACAGTTCCAAAGTAAGTAGAAATGGACAAAGAGACTGAGCCATATTAATTCATCCTTCCCCCAAAAGCAAACTCTGGGGTGAGAATAAAACTCTTGGGTGGGGGAATCCATAGAAAACATCTGCCAATAATGTTTCAAAGAGCAAAGAGGACATTTATTGTGAATGCTATTTCCAAAGCCCCCCAAAACACAACATCAATAGAGTACTGTTTGTTTTTTCTATAGTCAGTAGATCAAAAGCCTGAGCAGCAGTGTGATCTGCTCTTTGTAAGGAGAAAAGGTCTGTCCAGAGAAATGGGGGACACATCTGGAAATATCTGTCTATGAAGCTGCTTGAAAAATCACCATGTAGCAACAATAGGAGAAACATCTGTGCTGTATGTAGCAGAGCCGTGGAGGAAGGAAACTACAGGGGAGACATCCACATAATCCAGACAGCCTAGAGCAGAGACAGGCACCCCTTGAGTGACAAAGCTTCCCAGAGCCTGTTTTGTAGTCACATGCAATCAATAAGGACAGTTTTCTCCTCCGAAGTATTTAGATTAGCAGCACCTGTTCTTGGCATAACAGGGCAGAGGAAGAACACAATGTGGAAGCAACCACAAAAGAGACCTCCACATGGATGCTCTGGGTCTACATGGTACTCAATCATTGTGAAGTTGTAAATGCTAACTACTTATATTAAAATCATGCATTAGAACAGCTCATAAGTATATTATAACCCAAAATAAGTATATATATGATTGTTCTTACACAACTTATCTACATGAAGTTTTAATCATATCTGGTACAAAATAACCTTTTTCATCAAAGTTAACACAACTTCTGTATGTATATTATTGTTTTGAAGGGAAAGAAAGATGCAAATGAGTTGTCCATGGCCGGCCCTTTAAAATGCAAGTTCACTATAAATTCTTTCCTTTGTCTTTAATTTGGCAGTTCTAATTTTCACCAACAAAACTATTTGCTACTAAACAAGAGCCATTTTATCCATAATTTAAAAATACCTTATCTGTGTAAAACTGAATTAAAAGTACACGTGTTGGGTTTTGCTATCCATGTAGGTAGGTTTACAAACATGGTGTTTCTGAAGGCAATGGTGATTAGTAAGCTGTCATCTTATGTTAAGTTCCATTTGACTAATACTTTCATCACTTCCTGGGGCTCTGTTTACAACACAAAGTACCACATTCAGGAAGTTACATTGATATTTCAAATGCCCAAAAAAATTGATGTTGAAGAAAACATGACTTTTTTTTTTTTTTCAGAAACCACCACATTGGCTTCTCCTCTCTGAGTTTGTTCACTAGAAAATTGCCTAATTTTTTTTCATTTGTCTCAGTCTGTCTTGTCTGTATTTATTTTTAAATTATTTCTAACTATCGAGTCTTCAGTTGGATTACCTTGCTCATATAATTTACAAATTAACTTTAATTTGCTTCATTAAATTTATCCTACTTTATATACTTAGGTTTTTTTTTAATTTGATTTTATAGAAGCAAGATTGAAGCTGGAGAAAGCGATTTCATCTGCTTTAAATAAGTGTCCCCAAAGCCCCATGTGTCAAAGGCTTGGGACCATGACCATGGCACCATTAGGAGGAGGTAGAACTTATAAGAGATGTACCTAGTTTGAACTCTTCTTCTCAAACCAAAGTGTGTCCTTTAAGGGGATGTTAGAATCCACACTTTCTGTAACTCAAGGTGAACAGTGTACCCCCAGCATACTACTTTATTCTAGGCCTCAAAGTGATGGGACCTCCTGACTATGGTCTGAAATCATGAGATAGGATAAACTTCACCAATGAAGATGACTATCTCTAATATTTCAGTTCAGTAATAGAAAGTTGACAAACAAAGTTGCTTTAAATTATATAACCAGTAAATCACAGGCTAATCCTGGAAGACAAGCTTTTTGGTTATCTTGGAAGACAAGCTTTTTGGTTCCAAATATAATTTTTTATTTCGTTTTCTTTTGAAGTGCTTTTCAAGAATTTTATGGAGCTATCGGTGACATACAAGAGGGTAGTTGACAATAGTCTCAATGTCTAAAGACATGCTGTGGGATGGTCTGTATGTCAAATTGCTCTGATGGGTCAATAAATAAAACACTGATTGGCCAGTGGCCAGGTAGGAAGTAGGTAGGACAAGGAGAGAGGAGAATTCTGGGAAGCGGAAGGCTGAGGCAGAGAGACACTGCCAGCCGCAGCCATGACCAGCAGCATGTGAAGACGCCAGTAAGCCACCAGCCACGTGGCAAGGTATAGATTTATGGAAATGGATTAATTTAAGCTATAAGAACAGTTAGCAAGAAGCCTACCATGGCCATACAGTTTATAAGTAATATAAGCGTCTGAGTGATTATTTTATATGTGGATTGTGGGACTGCGGGGCTTGGTGGAACCTGGAGAGAATCCCTCCAGCTACACTGTAATGATCTCTATGTTATTTGAATTAATGTTGCTCATCATCCTATGAAATCCATATTTTTTTATGGATTGCATAGTAAATTTTGCCATAAACGAGAGTGTATTGTGCCATAGCAGTCAAAGGGGAATCCACAAATCAGACAATATTTTCACTGTGTCCACTGAGTTAATGTAACCAAACAGAGAGGTCAAGGAAAGGCATTCCAGGAGAAAAGCTGTAATATGCAAACACTGTGAAGAACACAGCTCATATAGATAGTCCTGCCTAGGCAAGTCATTGATGAGTGGTTTCTATAGCAACTGATGAGTGGGTTTGCTGTTCCAACCTGTACATATACACAATAGAGACTGTCTCCACAGTTTGACATTTGTCTGATTCATGTTATTGCTTCAGTCTCCCAGCCTGCCATCTGATGGATCTATGGAAGCATATAACCAGCAAGCAAATTACCACCAAACTTATTTCTTTTAATTTGTCCTTATTTAAGCTGTGAGCCATGGCCCACTAAAGTGTTTGCATAGCTACATGTTGGAAATAAGTCAAAATCAAATGTGTAGTGAGTTTGAAGAGTTTCTGATAGCACTTCCATGCTACATGGCATGACTTCACTCCAACTTTGGTTCCAAGCACATAAAACATATACTTTGCATTGTGCATATCCTCACACCATGAGACACCAATGAATGCTGTCTCAAACACCTTTGCTCATTTTCTGGACCACTGTGTATTAGCTACTCTTCTGCCATATAGACTTTTCCGCTTCGGTAAAAACATCATGGTTTAACTACAGAAAACAATCACGTAACAATATTTCATCCCAGCATAGGAACACAAAATTAGTATATCTTTGGATAATAGTTTTCAGACTGTTTTTTTTTAATTGATATAAGAGTTGCCGATAACATTTTTGGAAAAGGCTATTCGATGAATTTTGGCCTGGGATTAGGATGGACTCCCCAGCCTCTTCTGAAAAGCACTGTACATGCTTCTACCATTTTGCACCACATGCTTATGCAAAATGGCATTCCCAGCACTGACGATTATAAAAACAGCATATTGGTCTACTCTAAAAAACATTGAAGATATTCTGTGTCTGATAGCAGCCAATATTCAAGGGTTAGTTGATTATGTATAACGAACAAGCCTGTCAAATCATTTACATGTGCACTTACTTTTGTCTTTGATAGATGGTAAAATGCTATGTCTACCAAAACTTTTAAAATACTATTTTATGACTTGTTATAAGTAAATGTTTGCTTTTATACATATTTTGTATGCCTACATACCTGAGGTCAGATAAAAAAATTTCTAAGGAATAGGGTCAGAAGTGGAAAACATTTCAAAAACCCTGCTTTAGATTACTTCTTTATGGTATTTTTCATATTTCATATTTCTACATCCATTGTCTTGTTTCTGGCCTAAGTCATTATTATATTATGCCTAAATAATTAAAGCCATCTTCTTAGACTCTTTCTACATACAGTTCCTCCCTTTTGAAAGCCATCTTATACCCTATTGCTAAATTAGTTCTACAAAACTCTGCATGCCCCAGGCTTCCTTAACTCTACTCCTCAGAGCTTCTGGAAGTTTGAGATGGAGCCTCCTACACAGGCTTGCCAGAAGTTATATTTTACCAGTTGGTTTCTGTCCAAATACTATATGCTATATGCTTATAAGGACACACACACACACACACACACACACACACACACACACACACACATACACATATATCAGAATTCTAATACATTTCAATGGGAGCTGGGAATGATAGAAAAATTCTCATATTTATACCTATCATTATGACACAGAGACCCTGTTAGGCAGTTTCTCCTAAGGAAAAGAAAATATGGCTGGGTGTGGTGCTCACGCCTGTAATCCCAGCACTCAATCTGTGGTTGAAGTTTGTCAGCACATTGTTGTGTGTGAGGCAGCAGTTCCAAGACCTGACAAGGGAACAAGGGACTCTGATAAAAGTTTATTTTGGAATTGTCAGACTTATTACATATCATGCTGAAGACCATGGAGTTATTACACATAACTCACTTCCCAAAAAGTAAATAAATAGTGGACTTAATGACAAGCATTTGAAATGAATTTTAAAATGGATTGACATATAGAAAAAGAAAGATTAGATGGGTGGATGAGAAAGATGACAGTAGCAGAATATTTATTGTGTAGCTTCAATTTTCTATGAGGATTTGAATATTTTTGATATGTATTGTGATTTCCCATTACCCCCTCATATGTGTCTTCTATTCTAGCCAACATGGTCTACTTCTGTTCAAATGCATTGTTCTCTGTCAACTCCTAGCTTTTAACTTACCCTTCTTGTGTCCTTTGGAAATCAAATCCAGCTTTACATAAGCTTCAGCTGGAATTCTAAAAAGAAGTTTTGATGACTAATTTCACCTAAACAATCTCTCTCTCTTGAAGGTTAAATAATATTATACTCTTGTTACTTGTTGTGAGTTTAAACAAGAGCTATTCTGCTATAGAGAGATAGTGCAACTCCACACATTACCCTATAGGCTTTGCTTTGAATTTTTTACCTTTAATCCTAGAAAACTACTACCTCTCTGGACCATCTTTGCAATCATAAAAAGACATGCTCAATATGCACTGCTATCTGTCAGCATTTTCTGCTTGGATTCAATTAGCCATTCATTCATTTATTCATTCATTCATTCATCTAGACTGACGAGTTCTGGATCTCCAAGATGATGAAGTATGAAGACCTAAAATACAGAATACAATGAAACAAACAGAAATTTTATGCCTTTTCTGTTTCTTTAGAGAAATATTAAGACATTACTGGAGGCTGTAATTTTGTGAACTTCAAAAGCTAGACAAAATCCAATATCCTAGCGGATCAGGAATAAGACTCAGCACCTTCATCAGTACCAGCAATGTCAACACAACCATTTCTCTGTGATATAGACTATAAAAAAAAACTTACAATACATGGAGAGAAAACATTGACAAAGAACATAGCTGGTTGGAAGATCCTGCCTTACCACAGCAGCCGAGGGACCTTTTAGAAATTATAATTGACTATATATTCTTTTGACAAGTCTATCAGAATAAAAGTTTTAGTTTCAAAAACTTACGTAGATCATTTAGAATTCCAGAACCATGGCCCATGAGTACTGTCAAGTGAAGAATCTCCTTCTTCTGTAACATCATGAGAATTTAAGGCTCATGTACAGATGGTCTTAAAATATCAACATGGCTTTTCTGCACTTTCTAATAACTAGAACTTTCAGAGGAGCTATGCCATTTCTAATAGATGCAGCAGGTCCAAGTAGAACACAACTATAAAGAAATGGTGTTGATTTCTTTTTCTCAACTTTGAGGCAATGGCTGAGTGCTTTATGTGCTCCCGATCTCTTAGAAGACGTATTTCCATTCATGTAAAGACTCATGAGACAGTCCGTTGATGTGCAAACACAGACCTGCTAAAGCTTAAGATACAGATGTCTGTGCAAATCAGAGGTGCAATTCGGTAAAGAGGGATTGCCTGCTCCCTCTTGTTGTTGTCCACAACAAGACAGCTGCAGAAATCACTGTTCCCATCAGAGGAGAAGGCTGGCCTGAGGTTCTCCGAGTTCTTTACAGGCTAGTTACCAACACCGGTGCACCCAACCGTGACTGCCCACATTTGTGATCTCTTATTTGCTTCCCTTTGTAAAGAGGTGCCTGGGTCTGAAAGTTATTTCAGGGATGTTTCTTATACAAAGGCAGTCACTCAACATTGTATGTGAAGGCTAGACGTCTTGAATAACAAATTAACATGGACTCTGACACTTATTTTAAATTACAAATATTAAAGCTAAATATCTTTATCCATTTTCCCCGTCGCTATTCTTAGTTTTTGATATTATAATACAATTACATTATTTTCCCCCTTTTCCTTCCGTCTCTCCGAACCTTCTACAACATTTTTTTTATGGTGGCCTAGGCTCTCAGAAACCTTCCTCTCTTGCTCTCTAAATTTTTGAAATACTGTCACTTAGAAGTAACTGAAAATACTGATACTTTAGCTACGTATATGTATGTACATATGTGCATGCACATATTCATATGTACATACATACTCACAAATATACATGGAGCTGTCCTTCAACCTAGCAATACTTGTCAATGAGCAGCTTAAGACAGAGCTTAATTGTTTTTAAATTTAAAAGGATGCATTTTCCCTGGTATATATTTCTTTTTTGCGGGGGGGGGGGGGGCAGGTTAGGTAGCATTTTATTGCTGTGGATTGATGCCCCAATCATGGCAACGGTTATAAGAGAAAACATTTCACTGGCGCTGCCTTACAGGTTCAGAGGTTCAGTCCATTATTGTTATGGTGGGAAACATGAAAGCATGCAGGCAGACATGATGCTGGAAAAGTAGTTGAGAGTTCTATATCTGGTTCAGTAAGGCAGGAAAAGAGAGTGACACTGGGCCTGGCCTGAGCTTTTGAAACCTCAAAGACAATCCACTATGACATGCCTCTTCCAAAAAAGGCAACACCTCGATGATGCCACTCCTTCTGAGTTTATTTGGGCCGTTTTCACTCAAACCACCACTGTTCTTATCCATTTTTCTATATCAGGCTAATACAGTGTTCAAAGTCATGCCAACAATACAGTATACAAACACAATTCCAGTATCAATATGTAATGTGCTTTTATGTCAGTACTTTATACAGTCCCTATTTTCTTGGGACTTTTAAATGTGTTGTACTACATAATAGACAAGAAGTGGCTGCCGCACAGTAGGTGCATAACAGACGGTATTTCCCGCATCCCTCACTTTGTTTCTATTTGTTGCTGTGTGAATTGTGACTTACGTCACTGCCAAGTGTTCATACAGTTCCAACAGATGTCACAGAAGCTGCCACTTTGTGAACTACATCCCTAGGCCACGAGTTCAAATATTTCTATGACATGAAGCTTGTGTGCCTTCCAGCCTCACCTCTCCCAGCCGCTGATGTCCGTCACCAGGAGTTCTCTGCAGACCATTTTGCCGTTTCACCCAGAGAGACCTTTCGATTCATTCTACTACCATGCCCTTGTCCCTCTTGCCCACTATTGCCTATTCATAACTCTGCCTGGCCTCCTCATTAGAGTCATGCTCACGCACAGAGCAAGGGACAATCCTCTTATCTATGTCTACATAGCATCCCTTGTATGCCAGAGTTTAGAGCTCAGTAAGCAAGGTAAGCTCAGATTATTTCAACACACAGTGGAAACACTCTGCAAAGCAAGGGTTTGGTTCTTAGCATTTAACATCCCCAGCACTCTCTACAGTAACCGGAACTGCCAGCATGCAGCGGGGCTTATATATTTCTTACTCCCAAAGATTTAAGAGAGAGTAAATTCCTTGTCTCTTCTAATTCGAAATGCCTGCTGGCCTCCCTTGGTTTATGACTCTGTGTCTCTGAAATCTGCTCATATCTTCTCATTATGTTTCCTCCATATCTCTTCTGCTTTTTGTCTGTTAATCCGTTAGCTTCTTTCTACTAAAGATACATGGGATCAAATGCAGAGTCCTTCCTGATTATCCAAGATAATTACATTTTCTCAAAATCCTTGACTCAGTTTCATGTAAACAGAGCTTTCAGTATGAGATAGCCTACCTCTCCCTTTATCAGATAACTTTACATGTGTCATAATGAAGAGCTGAAATGTATGCAACAGAGCCTTTATTCGATCTCTCCATTATCCAACTATCCTCCATCGTTTGCTCCTCTCAGCCTAAAGCTACCACTCTCCTTGTATGAATTGCATTTGCAAGAGTAAAACACATTTACTATGTATGGCTAATTCAGTAAAGGAGGCAATTTCTGGTAATTCATAGAAAAAGTAAACACACAAAAAATACCCAGAAACTAAAGGGCTTCTCTCCATAAACTAAAAGAATACATAAAGTTCCTTTTGTGTGGGCTTGCCAAGGTGCATCACAGAGAATACTATATAAAATATAATATAGCCTGAAAAGAGGTTTAAAATAATTTCAAGTAAAAACATGCCAAGATTCCTGGGGAAACTATGAGGGGGCCTTGTGGTCTACTGATTGAAATTGGGGAATTAGGTGGGGCAAGTTCTCGAGCTTAGTGACAATCACAGATATGAACACTGCACGTCAGTAAACTTCACTTCCTTATATTTCTTGAACTCTCTGTAATTTCATACTTGGTTGTTCATTCATGATCATTTATTTAGTCTGTATATATTTATTCAATGTCCAATGTAGGCCAGGCACATAATTATGCTCTGGGGACACAGCCTTTAACGAAAAATCGGTATAATCTCTACCGTCCTGCTTGTGATTAGGCATAAGACCTCTTGGTTTTTAGCAAAAGAACATCACAACATGTCATCTCTGAGATGATGAATTCCAAGCCAAAGATGTCACAGTAACAATCATAGACTAGGATTGAATCTAAAGTTTAAAAAACCCCAGCCAGGTATAGAACTAGAGAAGAAAGAGACAGGGCAGCCTTACTACTTGTACCTTCCCATGTGGATAGTCTCCTTTCAGGGCAAAACCAGGGTATGCAAAGTTGTGCTTGAATAATGGAACAAGAATTGCTATTCAGCTGAGGTCTTCAAAGTCCTAGGAGATTTGGAAGAGCAGGGTTCTGAGTCCCCGCATGTGCCTGTTTCCCACAGAGCAGCTGTTTCCAGTTGTTTTACATCTTGGGCTTTCAAATAAAATGTTCTGTAAAAAAGAGAACAATGGAGATTGAAAACTTGACTTAGAAGAACGGACCCCACAGTGACCAGGAAGCCCAGCCATGGAGCATGCATGGGAAACAACTCAAAACCCATGTACAGACCAGAGCTGGTCAGCCACTATCCCAGGTCAACACGGGACTTGTCAACCAATACCAACCCGATGGTGCTGGCTGGTGTCGATGATGATAACCTGATTTGTTCTGGTGTTGCATTTCTGCCTCATGTGACAGAAATAATAACCACAAAGGGAGTGAAGAAAGGCAAACGCTGTTGTTTCTCACAAGTTGTGCCACCTAACAAGTGACAATGTCCTGCTTATGTCCGGAATATTTCCCTTTTTGAAGCACTTTGCAGCTTTATGAGTTTCTAAAGAGCTGTCCAAAGAGATTAAAAACACAAAGATCACAGAAAATTGCATAAGGCAGAGCAAAAACAAACAGAAAGAGAGGGAACTGAGTTGTGATCTGGCAGGTTTGATGAAAAACTCCTTTCAACCATTACGTATCATTTTTATTATCTTAGAAGGTTTTAGGCAGATGTGTGCAGCATCTATATACCAAACTGTTCTAACCTCTCTAGGATAATGAACTAACAACAAAGTCTTTGATATATCTGGCTTTTTTGCTGCCCCATCTAACCTTAGAAAATCCTTTTTAGTGATTTTTGTTTTCTTAGATGATATCTTGTGCTTTGAGACCTAAAACCATGAGACTATTTCATTCCTGTTAATACCTACAATTTCCGTAATAACCTACAGTATCAAATGTCAGTGGTTCGATATGGTACCACAACTCAAACAGAGAGATATCCATATGTTTGATGCCAACCTGGACACTTGTTTCTGAAAAATAAAGACAAACAAAAGATAAAATGCAATAGATACCCACTATGGTCATGTAGATTCTTATAAGATACGACATGTTTAAAGATTCTTAACGCTCTCAGATTTTAGCTGTGCAATGACCTTGTAGAAAGAAAAAATGAAGACAGAGATATTTGCAAGCACCGAATACCAGATGTAATAATGAGCGTTATTCTTGACAAACGTTGAAGAACCAAGCAAGGCCAGGATGGGGGTCCTTCTCCCCAGTGTCTATGCTCGACTTGCTCAAATGTTTCTGAATGTAAAACTAACCCTAGGGGTGGGAGGACAGAGACATTGTCTTACTTCATGTTTCTTCTTCCCAAAGAATAATGTTCATTTGATCCACAAAGTTTTATATGGTAGTTACATGAACTCATTGAGAATTATTTCCCTTTACAAAAAAAAAAAACATGTAAATGAATATATGAAGTTATATATTCATTAAATATGACAAATGGTATTATAATCTGATATTTATAAAATATTAACATGCATAATTTTTATAAAATACTAATACTTTACATCAGAAAGAGTTAAGTATTTATAATTCACACAGTATTCTCTACTGTTTTATTTTTTCAATTTCATGTGACCAAATTAAATATTGCCTAAAATCTTTCCCCAATATTTTTGGTCTTTCATTGCTCTATAAGTATATGTTAAAGTCAACTGGACTACAGTAACATGCATTTATGGAGACAAAAATATGTATTATAATCCCATGAGCCAAGAACAAAGATATAAAAGAGACCATAGTGAAAGCGGTTAAGTTCTGAAGTCCAGGGCCCAGTGAGAATTGGCTTTTAAACATGGGAGTCCAAGTTCTTCTTCCCTATTTACTAGCTGATCACTTTATGCACAGGTGAAAGCTGGCTCTATGCATGTTAAATTCCCCTTACAGGGGGCTGGAAAGGTGGCTTAAGAGTTGAGTGTACTCATTCTTGCAGAGGACCTGGGTTTGGTTCCTTGCCACCTGTTTGATGGCTCAAAACAGTCATAACTCTGGTTCCAGGAGATCCAATACCTTCTTCTGACCTCCACAGATACCAGGAACACACATGATGAACATGCATACATACAGGCAAAAAAAACTCTATACACATAAAATAAATATGTCTAAAATAATATTTTAAATTCCCATTAAAGAACTAAAACTTTATTACTATTTAAAGATGCTAAGACAGCTCCCTACCAAAACAGGCTGAAATAACCACCCCTGCACCTGCAGATGACAGCTGGGCAGAGGAGATTGGGCAACAGAGTATTGTTTTAAGAGAACAATAGATCTTCTGGTAGAATAGAGACACAAGCAATACAGCAACTACTGGAAAGTCTTGTAAATCTGTGTGTGCATCTGGAATTGATAGGAAGAAATGGCATGGGACCATTATTTGTCTTATATGAATTCAAAAAGTCATCTTGTTGAGCACTTTATTTTTTTCCTAAGGATATTTGTACTTCAACATAGTATAGCTCTTTCTTGTACCCAGATGTACATGATGGATGAATAGAATTCAGACCTATGGTTTCAATGTTCTCACCCTCCAGACTGAATTATACCAAGATGCTGTTAATTACACAATAGTTCTTTTAAATGAAAGCTCATAGCAACAAAACTCACAGTAGGGGGTTCTAATGAGTCGTGTTATAATAATGAAGAATTGAGTCTTTGCTTTTGAAGAGATCTACCGCTATTAAAATGAGAGGTAAGCAAACCTGGATCAGAAAGAATCCATACCATTAATTAAGAGGAGAAGCAGTACCAAGAAACAAAATAACTTCTTAATTACTGTGAGTACTCCACAGAAGTTTTGTACATCTGTTACTCAAGAGAGTTATCTTGCTTGCCATCCTACCATGATTTATATATTATATTTACTTTGCATTTGCATCTTTTATGCCCCATGCAAAGTGACATGAACCAGACACAAGTCAATGGAGTTCTTTTTTTCCATACTGAATACACTATGACTAATAATGAGCACTAGTTTATCATTGCTGTTACCTAGCATGTTTTAAGGACATAGACATTGTAGTAAGACTCTAACCCATTATACTGCACTCTAATACTCCTACAGCTAGGAAGAGGAATAAGAAGTTTGGAGATGGTTTCATAGGTAAATGCTGAGGAAGTATTCAATGGCAGGACTTTCTGACCCTGCTGCAGAGATGTTTTATCAAGAGTTTACTAGGATTTTGCTGAAATCCAATTTTTATATTTCCACCAATTTCTGTTGTTATTTAAATATACTTTTGCTCTTATCTATTTAAATGGAAAAGTAGAAATACTCAAATCTTAAGCAGATTGGTGCTAGGACTCTTCTTAGGACCCCCAGATCGAATAGATTGTTATGTTCCCCCCCCAAAAAAAATGAAGAAGTGCCTTTTTTCCACATGACATCTTAGTAAAACATCAAAGTGACCTTGGGTTACTATCTGCCTGTTCATACTGACACCAGGACAATTCCTAACATCAGCCTACTTGTCAGCACAGATACTATTGGCTAAAATAATGCAAATCTTTGTGGCACTGGACTGTCCCAGGTATTGCGAGACATTTGCATTCCTGATTTCCACCTGTGCCATAGCAATCATACCCAAAGGCCCCTACACAAATATAAACTCCCAACCAGAAGTGATACTGCCCCTAATTAAGAACCAATGCGCTGAGGCTTACAATGTTGTACAGTCAGCAGGCAGCTGCTCTTAGTTGCAAAAAAAATAAATAAATAAAAAATAACAGCCCTGGACTTACATCATTTTGGTCCTAGCTCAAGAATGTTAGGAACAGATAACACGAGGCTGCAGACAGATTTGCACTAAGCCCTTCTGTGAGACAAAGGCTCTGTTAGATGAAGGGAAGAGTGTTAGGCAGTTAGATCAGAATGTGTGGAAGTGAAAAGAGGGTCAGTTTCTACATCGAGGTAGAGTCCTAGGGTCAAAAGGAAGGAAAGAGCAAGACACAATAGGAGACATGTTTCCAGTGACTATAAGGACTAAGCAGAAGTAAAGCACAGCTCAGCAATATCTGGCTGGCTGCCAGCTTCCCAAACACTATTGGTTCATAATATGGCAAGTCTGCCTGAAACCCTGCAAGCCCTTCAGTCTTTATAATCACTCCTTAATAGCCTAGTAACTACCCATTGGTCCCACAGAAGACAGGCCAAATATCTACTTTCATGTATGTTATAACTTATTCTTGAAACATGTCACTATGAAGACTAAAATGCTTGATGCCCCGTTCAACACATTTTGAATTATATTTTTGAAAGAGGATGTTTGGGCAATGACACACAAATTGCATGCACAAAGCAAATTAATTATTTGCAGATATGTAGTGTAATTATATGGGTTTATGCTATCCATCTGTGAAGCTTAGGCTCCCCTAGCACAAGCACTGCTTATAATAAAAAGAGTTTAATAGCTTTAAGAAAAATGCATTATGCTTACATTTGCACGAGAGGACTGTTTGTTATGTGATGCTGTTCATGGGCTCATATGGATATAGGGAGCCTGCAAGGACAGAGTGGTCCATTGCTTGGCATGCCAAAGGAAAGCTTTTCAGCATACCCTAAAGGATGATGTGAAAGATGCCCCACAGACACTTGAAAAACCTCTCTATTGCTTAAATATATTTCACCCTCAGGAAACTTTGTTATTGTGTCTACATTTCCTACAGCAATCTAAACTATCCATAGTCGTTTGAAGTTCCATGAGGACTGATTCTCTTCACTGTGTTGAAATGTGCTATAACTGAGGGCTGTTATTTGCAGATTTTAACTGTTCTTCAGATTAGATAAAGTCCCTATATTTCTCTTTTCCATGTAAGTCTTTTAATATTTAATAATTTAATGTAAATTCCATACAAATGTCCCATATCCCTTTTTTTCCAGGACTCGGGTGGAACCCAAGGATTCACATATGCTAGACAAGCACACTATTAATGAGGATATCTCTAATCCTCCCATACTTTTGAGTGTGTGGGGGGGGGGGAGTACACAGAGATGCCTATGCACAACGGTGTGCGTGCACTTGGAGTTCAGAACTTGCTCTTCCTCAATCCCTTTCCTCCTTCATTAGAGACAAGATCCCTCACTGAAACTGGGGCTCACTGACTGGCTAGACTTGCTATCAAGCAAGTCCCAAGGATCATCGTGGCACTGTCCCCTAGCACTGAGATTACAGGGTTCATGCTCCTGTGCTTGGCTTTTCATGTGGGTGCTAAGAAGTTGAACATAGGCCATCCTGCTTGTGCATATACTTTACTGACTGAGCCTTCTCCTCAGCATCCATACTCATTTTTATTCAGAATCAAAATCCTTCAGAAGACTCCAGTCAGTGCAAGATTTTATAGCTGAGAAAATCATCTCGGAGGTCCTGTTGTGTATTTTTATTTAATTGTGTTGGCATCATATGACTGATTGGGTGCCCTCCATGTGTAAGCACTTCATTCTTACAGCACAATAGGCCAGGATCTATCTGACTTCAAAAGTACAAAAGAGGTAGAAAGAATCAGAAAAGATGAACATACTTTTCCAAGGGTCTCTAGGGGATGTGCTGTAGAAGACGTAACCTTGACTTTATCTTACAGAAGGAGAAAGAAATTTCCAGCAAAGAAGGAGTTACTTTTAGAGAAAATATATGAAAAACTGTAGACTGAAGGAAACAGAAATGAGATGAAAATATTTTATAAAAGTCATCATGCTAACACAGGGCAAAGGCATACAATGAGGAAAGGCATCGAGTGAAGTAGAGCAGGCCACTTCTATTTAGGAGACCATATTTGGCTTCATTTATGCTCATTACACATAAGAATGCTGAACCACATTTTACCCATGGAGAACTCTTGAATCAGATCATGGGGATAATATATTTTTGCAGTTAGACAGATAGTGAGGAGCAAAACAAGAATAGGAACCCAGGCCTGGTTGACAGAAAAGCGCGCGCACGCACACACACACACACACACACATACACACACACACACTGAGTGTGCTCATCAGATCCTGCGCTCATTCCAAAAGTAGACAGCAGTCAGATCATGAAGGCCTTGGTTGCATTGCTAAAGAACTTGAATTTTCTTTCATTAGCCAAAGAAGCTTGGAATCGTTCTTAAATTTCTGCTTTGAGGTGTCATCAACATTGCTCAAAGGGTAAAGCCCCTTTGCTGCCAAGCTTGATAACCTGAGTTTGATCCCACGTGATGGAGGGAGAGAACCAATAACTGCAAAGGAATCTTCTGACATTCACAGCCACACCATGACATGAGCATACTCTTCCCTCCTGCACAAATAACTAAATGTTTTTTTAAAAAATTCTGTGGTTTTTTTTTGCAATAAAAGATTGCAAAAATGACTCTTGTGATAGTTTTAAATTTTGAAGTAGAGATGATGGTTAAATGGATATAATAAAGAAACTGAAGGAAATAGTCTAAGTCCCATATGATAAAGACCTAGCTAAGGCAGCGATGGAGGTATAACATAGACTACAGAGATGCACGAACTCTTCCAAGGCCTTCATCCAGGGGCATCAGAACTGCTTTGATGTGGGCATGAAGCTCCTTGAGGAGTCTGGGATCTCTCCCAGGTTGCTGACTCCAGCAGAGGATGGGGTGCTACTTACTGCTGGTATTATAAATTAAAGTAGTAAATGCCAGAAGAAATAGTCAGTTTGGAATAAGAGATAAAGAGGTCAGTTTTGGGACATGTAGAATTTGAGAAAAAAAAATGTCCTGTATAAAAGGAATTCTCTGGGAGTGGAGTTCAGAGTAGCTGAGAGTTGACAGAAAAGAGAAAAATATCTCTGGGGAAAGACACGAGGTTGAGACAACAGGGGCCAAAGAATGACTCCCAATGGCCACCGAGAGTATTTTGTTTTGTTTTGATTTGGTTTTTGTTTGTGTGCTTTATCAAGAAGTGGCTATGGAAAAAAAGGTTTGATCTGAGAGGTGGAAATGAACCAAGCGGTAAGACAACCTCAAAACCAGAAAAAATGGTATTAAGGAAAGTAAACTGAAATAGAGGAGTTGTGATTTCAAGGCCAACTTGAGGAAAGCAGTGAGTATCTGGAAAGCCAGGGATATATAATAAGACTCTGCCTCAAAACAACAGCAAGAAACCAGAAATATAGAAAAAAATCTTTGGAACATACAGTTATCTATTGACTTGAACAGTTGTAATATCAGTGATAATATTAGCCAGTGATGTTCAAGGAAGAGATTTGGGTAGAGAATAATACAATGCTTTGAAGGATGCATGACAAGTGAGGAAGTTGATATAATGGTTTAAAGTGTGTTGTAAGATCCTGGAACATAAAAACTGAATATGCAGAAATCTTAAGATACATTCATGTAAGCAATTTATACATGTTGATTTGCCTCAGAAAATTGCAACCTTAATTAATATCTACTTGTAATAAAAATTGTAATTAATAGGACATAAATAAAGATGCAGAGGTTGTCATAATTTTTTAGTTTATTTTGGTTTCATGTAAAGCAAGGAAGATATATATATATATATATATATATATATATATATATATATATATTTTTTTTTTTTTTGAATATATATATATATATTCAAAATTTTGTTTGCAGGGATCCAGTGCAAAGGAAAAGAGTTTAAGCATGTGGTAACAAAGGTGTATGCATTTCTATTGTTTAGTTTTTAATCTACAAGTGGAGCTAATAACACTTGCTCACATGAGAGAACTTAAAAATGAAAATGTATAAAAAACATTAAAGGCATTTGAAAAAATTGAATATCTAGCCTGAAAATTTTAAATGATATTTTAGAATGAAAATGTTTATCTCTGTTCATAACATGGCTATGAATCTGTTACTTTTCCAGTGTTTTAGTAAGTTATTAGTGCAGTTATATGAGAAGATTTATTCTCCAGAAATATAAGGCCCCTGTCTTCTCAAGGTGACTTCAGGATGATTTTATTGTTCTCTCTCTTTTATTTCTTGTAATTGTCAATATCATTCATATTGTGTGTTAGTTATAGATTTTTTGGGGCCACAATTTTTTTCTTTCAGAACATTCTGATATTTTATTGGTCTTTATAATAACCAATATCCCTGGACTGATTTGATCTCATTTTTTAACTGTAACTAAGTCATACGGATCTCCAGTTCATTTTCGATTGAAGCAACACATGTCTTTAATAAAGTGCCAATTTAAAAAAAATGTCTAACAGTCATTGAATACTTAGAGAACAGTGTGCTGTGCTAGGGAGGTTATTTTCATAGCAGATTTAATGTGCACCTTTATTTCTACAACTACATAATGCTAAAGCAAACAAACAAAAACCAAATTAAAAAATAAAAAAACAAAATTATATGAGGTAGGTGTTATTACTATTACTCAGCTAGGCACTCCTGATGTACATAAAGTTCTGGAAATTCAAGACCATGTGGACTTAAGTTTCAGCTTGAAAGAGGATTAATAGTGACAATAAGACTTTAAGTTACTTTCCACTTATAAGATGCCGTGAAACTGGAAAGATGGTTCAGGGCTAAAAAGCACTGTCCACCTGTGCAATATTTCTTTATACTGTGTGAAGATATGCTGCTGTGATTGGCTTAATAAAGAAGCTGACTGTCCAATAGCTGAGCAGGATAAAGTCAGGTGGGAAAGCCAAACTGAGAATAATGACAAGAAGAAGGAGGAGGAGGAGGAGGAGGAGGAGAAGAAGGACAGAGTCAGAGGAGTCTCCAGCCAGACATGAAGAAAGCAGGAAGGGTATGAAATGAGGTAATAAGCCATGAGCCATGTGGGAGAATTTAAATGTGAAATATGGGTTAATTTAAGTTGTAAGAGATAGTTAGTAATAAGCCTGAGCTATCAGCTGAGCATTTACATTTAATATTAAGTTTCTGAGTGATTATTTGGGAGCTGCTGCCCAGACAGGAAAACCCCACCTATATCCACCATTCTAGGGGACCAAAGTTTGACTCCCAGCACCCATATGGTGGCTCACAAACCCTGTAACTCCAGTTCCATCCGATGTGATGCCCTTTTCTGTCCTCCATGGGCATGAGGCACACAAGTAGTGCAGAGACATATCATGAAGGCAAAACACTCATATACATAAAATTAAACAATTAAATTGAAAATTTGAAAGTTGTCATGAAGCAAAATCCTCCAAATAAAACATTTTCTAACTAACTTATTGAAAAAACTAAAGGTGTAAGAGGTTTTGAAATCCCAAAAAGCAGTAGGTATTAAAAAAAAGACTCAAAATGTGAGTTTCAATATACTGAGAACATCATAATTATTATTGTATTGCATATTTACATTTATATATATTTATTTATAATTGTAACTAAAATAAAATTTTCACACTATGCTATTAATTATTCTCCATTTAAAAAATATATAACAACAAATAATAGCCTTCTTACAAAAATTAAGTCCATAATTTCTTTATAAAATTATTTATATTGGTTAATCATTGGCAAATTCAGAAGAAAATCTAGTTACTATATATTAAAACCAATAATACTAGTAATTTGATATTCACAAATTATTTTTAATCTACAAAATATTTTTCTGTGAACCATGTTATCTGTAGATATAGGGATATATGAATGACTATGTACACACATGAATTTTTGCTTTGTACTCCATTAAAGGGACATACCACTGTGCCATGCTTGCTATTGTGCTTACAGCATCTAGCATAGATCCAAAAAGGGCAGGAGTTTGACAGCCACTTGTATTAATCAGTTTGTGAACCTTTATTGAATCCTTAGTGGGTAACCTAATCCATCTTGTACAGTGGCGAGCAAATTTACAAGACTATTAACTATCGTCTTCATAGAGATTACACTGAACTCAGAGTGACAGAATCTCTCTCACACACAATGTTATTAGGGCTCATTAGAGAATGAATATCTTGAGATAGGAATGTAGGATGATAAATATGTGGTTAGGTGTGAACAACTGCACTAATAACAGAGCCAGACAATGGTATTACATTTCATCAACAGTAGTCCAGAAGAGTCCTCAAACTCTTGTATCCAAAACAGTGGTGTCCATATTACACAGCTATTTGAAGGGCTAGGACAATTCCAACCTTGAAGTCAAGATAACCAGATCCTCTACTCATGCTCCAACATGCCTCTTTGCTAATGATTCCCAAACTCTTGATTGAGACAAACAGGTGTCATTGGACTAGTTACTTAGTTGCTATCTGCATGGTCTATGAGGTTACAGTGTTTTCTGATATCTTTAATGCTGACACAATAGCTAATTATATAAGTGAAATGAAAGACTATCCTATTGTCCTTGCGTGGTATTGAGCAGAATGTAGTCAGCCCCATAGCTATCTGCCCAGGGCTTTCTCCAAGAAAAGGACAAAAAGTTCCAGGAAGCAAACAATAAAGAAAGAAATTAGTGAATTTTCATGAGAGACTTTATTGTTAAAATTCAAGAACACTTTTATTTGATATTTGATGAGACCACCACAAGGGTTTAAAGATAAAACAAGCACAAATCACACTACGGGGAATATAATTTTTATATTCCAATAAAATTGCTTTATGTCCAAAATCATTCTGCTAAAAGCAAAGTGCTGGAGAGAAGTGTTTGTTTGCTTAATCTAAACCAGTAATTTTCCAATTATGTTCTATAGTGAAACTTCCAGAGTAGCACAAATGTCTGCTAGAAATAGAATTTCTGAACATATGACTATTTTAAAAACTAGAAAAATGTGTAATACAACGTAGAGCTCATCTTCACACACAGAAGCAGCTGTGATAATCATCCTGGATTCCCATTCAGGTTCTTTTTCTGCAGATGACAGAACTGGTTTCTTTTTGCCATCTTTGGGTACATGAAATCCATTCCAGGGTAGTATTCACTAAGAGGTTTATAACCTTGTATCACACCTTTTAAGTGTTCAGTTTTATGCATGTCTATGCCTAACCTATAATACTGGATGAGTAAAAAGGAGACACACATGATATTTCAGTATTATGCAACTAAAATTCTTCAAATATATGGAATTCTGAGTCCTAGCATCAAGTACTCAACATTATATATAAGTTCTGCTTTCAAATTTCCCTTTCTGTTAACATAGTCTCAGATTTGTGTTTTGTCTGTAATTTTCATAAGGTCTATAAATATTTTGGTGAGGTTTTGGGGGACAGAATTTCATGTAGCATAAGCTGGCCTCAAACAGAATTGTGAAAGACAGCCTTGAGCTCCTGATCCTCCTGCCTCTGCTTCTTGAGTACTGAGGTTACAAGCACACACCACCAAGCCTGGTATATACAAACTAGGGATCAAATCCAGGATCTTGCACAAGCTAAGCAAGAATTCTACCACCAACTGAGTTACCATCCTTTATCTAAGATCAATAAATCTAAATTAATAAAACAGAATTGGAGGAGTACTTTGTCACTAATGAAATAAGATAAAGATTATTCATCACTTTTATCACTGACAAAAAATATTTATGCTGGTAAAGCACAGCACCTCTAGGTTCTTGTTTTTTTTTTTTGATTTTTAGAAAGAACTGCTTATAGTTAACTCTAAAATACTGTGATGGTCTTAAGTATTTATCAGAGTGAAGCTATATGCTAGCTCCATTTCCATTTTGCTATTCACTCTGATAGCATTGCTCTAAGTGAGAACAAGAGGGAACTTAACAGGACTAATCGTTGTCCTTAGTGCCTTCCCTTTTCTGCTGCATCTCTCTCTCTCACACACACACACCCTTGTCTACGGGAATATCTTGTCCTTCAGTGGCAATCTGTTTCCTGGTTTACTTTGTTTCTCTCTTTCAGTAACATCTTTGGGATTTCCCCCTGGTCATTAATATCTCACGTGGATGGTATATATCATATGTCAGACGATTGTTGTCCCATCAGAAATGGCTCTAAAACTATTTATATTGGAAGACAACCATTTTATTTGTGTAATTCTTTGGAGCTAAGATATATAGGAAAGTCTTGTTCAGCCTGATGAGCCATTGTCATTGATGGCCTTGATATTGTGTGGACTAGCAGGGTAGCTAGAGAGAAGATTCTTCAAAAGTTCTTTGTTTACATATGTTATATCCAGATGCTCAAGAGTACATTGCCACGCTACAGGCTCCAGATACTTCCTGAGGCTGTTGTTAATCTTATCATTGTTTCAAGGTACTTACAGTTTATACAGTATCAGGCTTCCAAGAGGCTCACAATAGAGGCTTCTTGCCACACAACATTCTGACTGAATATCACTTCCTCTATAGAGTATTGTAATGCTTCCTCAATGAGGGAACACATGTCCACTGGTGTTCCCCAACTTACCTTCTGCCTTCTTCTCTTCTACTTCATTTCTCTCTCTTCCACTGGCTCATGTTTGTCTGGGGCTTATTTTCAGATTAACTTTGTATCTTTAAAAGATATTTTGGAGAAGCCGGACACCTCCTGCAAAGTAAACTGATATTCAATCCTCTCTGAAACAAATGAGCAAGATATGTATACACAGAGACAGAGACAGAAAGATGGAGAGACAGAGAGAGATACAGCGAGACAGAAACAGAGAGAGAGGGAGAGGGAGGAAGGAGAGAGAGAGAGGAAGAGTGCTGTGGGACAGTCTGTATGTCAAATTGCTCTGATTGGTCAATAAATAAAACACTGATTGGCCAGTGGCCAGGCAGGAAGTAGGTGGGACAAGGAGAGAGGAGAATTCTGGGAAGCGGAAGGCTGAGGGAGAGAGACACTGCAGCCACCGCCATGACCAGCAGCATGTGAAGATGCCGGTAAGCCACCAGCCACGTGGCAAGGTATAGATTTATGGAAATGGATTAATTTAAGATAAAAGAACAGTTAGCAAGAAGCCTGCCACGGCCATACAGTTTGTAAGCAATATAAATCTCTGTGTTTACTTGGTTGGGTCTGAGCGGCTGTGGGACTGGTGGGTGACAAAGATTTGTCCTGACTGTGGGCAAGGCAGGAAAACTCTAGCTACATATGGCGCCCAACGAGTTGGCAAGAGTTTCCACCTAAAACCTGAGAAAAGAAGGCCGGGCGGTGGTGGCGCACGCCTTTAATCCCAGCACTCAGGAGGCAGAGCCAGGTGGATCTCTGTGAGTTCGAGGCCAGCCTGAGCTACCAAGTGAGCTCCAGGAAAAGGCGCAAAGCTACGCAGAGAAACCCTGTCTCAAAAAACCAAAAAAAAAAAAAAAAAAAAAAAAAAAAAAAAAAAAAAAAAAAAAAAAAAACCTGAGAAAAGATTCTAAAACGGAACTAAAACCAGCTTCCTAATTGTCTCTCTCAAATGAGCAGCAGCTGCCGATTTGAGTTCCTGGCGGGTTCCTGGCGTGTGCACTCGATCTGCAGTATGGCGGGAATGAGGCCTCTGCAAGTGGCACATTAAGCTGCGTGGTGGATTTAGCCTTTGCTAGTACAAAAAAAAAAAAAAAAAAGAGGTTTCTGGGCTACACGCTGCTTGGATAAAAGCGTAGACCCACTATTTCTGAGAATTGTCGACTCCCAGAGCTGGCGGAAAACGTACCACCACCATGTTGGGAAGCTGACGTGGGCGGAGCCAGCAGCCACAGCACTGTTTCAGGCTTAAAAGGCTGCAGTTTAAAGCAATAGGCTCAAGGTAATAAAAAAAAAAAAAGCCACATAAAGATGGCTATCACACAGAGAATCTGGATTATGTTCTCTTTGATACTCGTAACTGAAGAAAAACATTTGATTGCAAAAGCTGTTGAGTTATGCCAAAATGTATATTTTAAAGGTACTTTGACTTCAAAATTTGGATGTAAAGATATGTTGCTTTGGAAAGGAGGCTCTGCTTTTGTTTCTACAGAAAACCAGAGGCTATGGATTTGTTCCAGATTAAGATACATCAGGTTTGACCAGCCAAGACCACCTGAAAGGTCTCTGATGACACCATGGCCCAGATGATTCAATATCCAGAATTGTTTCAAGGCAACTGGCTCAGATGATACAGCCTCACGGACTACTCCATGATCCTTAAATTTTCTTTGTGTCCCCATAAGATACAGCGCCCCCCTCCAGCAGGAAGTAGTAAGAGAAGCTACGACCAAATTCCCAAATATACCAAGCTGGCTTTGGAGATGTGTAAAAGTTAAAACCTTCCTTTTTAAAAAAAGAAAAGGGGAAGTGCTGTGGGACGGTCTGTATGTCAAATTGCTCTGATTGGTCAATAAATAAAACACTGATTGGCCAGTGGCCAGGCAGGAAGTAGGTGGGACAAGGAGAGAGGAGAATTCTGGGAAGCGGAAGGCTGAGGCAGAGAGACACTGCAGCCACCGCCATGACCAGCAGCATGTGAAGACGCCGGTAAGCCACCAGCCACGTGGCAAGGTATAGATTTATGGAAATGGATTAATTTAAGCTATAAGAACAGTTAGCAAGAAGCCTGCCACGGCCATACAGTTTGTATGCAATATAAGTCTCTGTGTTTACTTGGTTGGGTCTGAGCGGCTGTGGGACTGGTGGGTGACAAAGGTTTGTCCTGACTGTGGGCAAGGCAGGAAAACTCTAGCTACAGAAGAGAGAGATACACAGAGATTTTAAGAAACTAAGAAACTGGAAATTGTCTACTTATCATGAAGGGCTGTAGAAGCATGGTGAATTCAGAAAATATGGTGTAGACTAGCAGCAGATCAGGACTTTGGGGAAGAGCTGCAGTTAAAGTCCAAAGGAACACTTGGCAGAAACCATTTTACTTAGAGGTCAATCTTTGTGCCATTAAGGCCTTCATCTTGTGAGATGAGTCCTACCCACATCATAGGGAGTTCATTTTACTCAGGGTCCACTAAACAAGTATCTAGACATGGCAGCCTAGACTTTGAAATAACACAAATACCAGAAGTACTTCTCCCTTGAGAAATGAGGTGCTATGGTGTGAACACTAAAAACAAGTTTAGTGAATTGAATACTTATTTCTGATTCTTTGGATACCAAATTACTAATGCAGTTGTATAGAAACAATAAGAGTCTATCTTCAACCCAGCAGTTATGACAATAAGGACAGACCACCCTGGTTATTTCTGAGCTATGGAAGGTGTTATGAAGGCTGTCAGAGTTTTTGCTACCCATGTCTCTGCAGCTTCATGGCAGTTTTCTGGCTTTCCAATGGGTCTGGTGCCTCCAGATGGACTTCTGACAAAGTTTTCATTGTTTTTCTGGAGAGAAGTGGAACCGATTTCTTCATGAAATTAAATTATAACAAATTCTATGTTGTATTAATTATGTATATGAGTTGTATTGAGAATAAACATGATAATAATTGAGAAGCAACTAAGTGACTCACAACATCGGAAAGTGACTAGTAGATTAATATCTTCTTTATTATTTTTCATCCTATTTTTACTTATCATTAGTATTACTATACATATTTTTGTGGTCACTGCTGTGGTTTGAATGTGAATGGCCCCCAAAGGCTCATATATTCCAGTACTTGGTTCCCAGTAGTCCAATTTTCAATCCAGAATACATCATCACGGAAATTCTAAGATTAGTGTTTGACCAAGTAACTAGAACTGTTTGGGAAGGATGAGTAGGTGCCACCTTGTTGGAGGAAGTGTGTACTGGTAAGCTTTGAAGTTTCAACAACAACAAAAAAAAAAAAACCACACCGCCCCAAGTTAGCTCTCTCTTTTCTTCTCTCTCTCTCTCTCTCTCTCTCTCTCTCTCTCTCTCTCTCTCTCTCTCATCCCCTCCCCGACTTTGTTGTCTCAGCATTGAACTCTCAGCTCCTGATCCAGTGCCTGTCTGCTGCCAAGCTCTTCACCGTGGAAGGTCACGGGCTGTAACCCTTTGGAACTGTGAGCCCCCAAAATTCTTCCTTTGATAAGCTGCCCTGGTCATCGTGTCTCTTCACAGCAATAGTAACTGAGACAGTCACATATATGGTGTGTGTGTGTGTGTGTGTGTGTGTGTGTGTGTGTGTGTGTGTGTGTGTAACAAGAAATATAATTCCCGGCATAAGCACTGAGGACAATGCGGTCCCAGTAGTTGTAACCTGCTTGTCTCATCAGCATGAAGACTAATGGTTTGAGACCAAGGGGCTAAGGTAGTTTCCACTATAAGTTAGCCAGTTCAGGACTGAACTATTTATCCAATGTTTTACTACATACTTGAAATATCTTGGTTATCTACAGAAAAGAATCTTAATGGCATAGAAACCAGAGCTAAAAAAAAAATGTAAGTTGATTTTTTTCAGAGCTATAAATGCAACTGTATTCTAATTAAGAGGTACAAAGTCAGTACCTTTCTTGAAGTTCCATCATTAACTCTATCTGACACTGGCAATGGGCACCATCTCTATTGTGAGGTGATGAGGCATACTGGATCAGGCACAGGCAAAAGCTGCACTTAAAAAAGTTTAAGTAGTATGCAATTTTGAATCATATGCTAAGTGAATTATATTTCAATACAACGGGTTTCTAAAACATCTAACCATGCTATGTATATCTAATAAGTGATACAGAATATGAGTGTCTCTTTTTTAGACATTGTTTATTAATTGCAAGTTAGAATTCCTCTATTTGTGGAGAAATGTTTGAAATTACTGTTATTTATTTCCTGGACAGGTTCTAAACCTGTCAACCCAGTTTTCTCTTTAAATTAAAAACCTTTGTCATTTGGATTTCAGGTAAAATCTAGTCACGGAATTCAGTCATTCCAAATGGACACATATTTTATCATGTCTGGAGGCTTATATGGCAGCTACTTAGTAAAGTAAGGATATGGATTGATTCCAACAATATTTGAAAGTATGCGGTGGATGAAAGTATCCAAAGTACATGAATAAATCATTGACACCTTCCCATTTCTTCATCGTCACCGAGGCACACAACTACACTCACTACTGGTCTCATCTGAATGTGTTTAAGATAAAACATCCATCGAAATCCTGTTCTCCTCAGCACCTAGCTGTGGACAAATGAAGGGTGAATTATGGTGATGTTGGTGCCTATACATGGCACACAAGGCACCTGGTGAGGAAAAAGTCTTTGATTCTACTGCATTACCTCTTTGAGAAACAGAGAGGGAAATATTTCATTCTTCAGACTCCAACTCAAAAGGAAAAATTGTATCATAATTCACCTGCTTTCATTAAAGAGTCAAAACAGTTTCTTAATATAGAAGGGATCTGTGGTCTCTCTGAAACCTGAGAAGAAATGGTAAGAGGAAGAAACTTAGGAAGGAGGCAGAGGAGAAAGGGAAGTGGAAGCAATCATTAAGCCTGGAGACACATCAGGACTTGGGCTCAGTGGTACTGAATTGCATAGAGACAGGAATGAGCCCTTTTGTCTTGTGGCTCCCTGTCCTCTCTTCCCTTCTCTTCCTCTTTTTCTCTCCTCTCTTCCTCTCTCCCATAAAGCAATCTACTTATCATTGTGCCCAGACTTGATTAGATTTATAGTTTGTTTATCTGAGAGCTCAATGCTTTATTACATCCAGAAGCCAAAATACGTGCACCTCCACAACCCAGCTGAATAAAACAAACTCATTTTGATCTTTGTGTACAAAGCCATCAGCACTGGTTCAAAGTGTAGCGCAGCCAGTTCTGGACAGCAGATGCAGAGTTCAGCTCTTCTCCCGGGCCCTTGGTTTCAATTAGGCTGTCTGCCAAGCAGCCCATGTGCCTCCGTGTGCTGAAACATTTCTTTGAGGCAGCTTTTTTAAATTAGGAAATAAAGACTTCCCATGTGATTTGCTATATATACAATTTATGACAATTGATTTTTATAGTTAAAATACGTACATTTTTTACATAGTTCTCTTTCTGCAAAATAGCAGCTTTCTAACAAGAGAAGAGAATTAGCAAAATGTAAATACTGCATTTCATTTATTCATCCTACTCTGAAAGTTACTCAAATATACATTAAAGTGATATTGAAGGCCACTGAGTTCCCAAAATAAACCATTCCTTGTCTTAAAATGAAAAAAAAAAAAAAGGACACTGAAATATAAGAAAGGGTTTTCTAACTTCTAGGAACTATAAGGAATAAAAAAATAAGTGTAACTCCAAAAGCAGCAGAAATGAACTTGCCATTGGCCAGTTCCTCCAGCAGAGAGGATGTCACCCTTGCTTTCACTATCATATGATCTCTCTACCTCCTTCTGCTCTCCAGTGCTACCTTTGATATTGGCAGGAGATGTAACAAATTGTAAAGGTCAGTTTCTAATGTTCCCAGACAGCAGACATCTGAAGTTCATATTTCTAAAGTCATATACTGCACCTTAATAGACTTCTCATTAGAGACCACATTGCCTGGCAAAAACCTATAAATTATTAAAAGCAGTGTCTGTTGCCTAAAACTGCTCCTAATATCCCCTTGTTGGTACCTAGACAAAGAATAGCCAGGTCCTGTAAGTCCTGGTTGAGCAACACCCATCCCATAGGATGTCTAAGACGTGTATAAACCAAAAATGCATTACTGCTTACATCATTATGTAAACATTCATGAGAGTGTTGTGTAAGTTCCCACATAGTCCTATAGCCTCATCAATTCAGGAACATTTCAACTCTAAAGATGGGGCTCTTAAATTCGCCACTACTCAGTAGATGTTACCCACTGCTATAAACAGAAAATAACTAGGAACAAGCATTAGCAAAGGACTGGATGTCAACCAGCTATCAGTGACCACTGCTGTGTAAGTGATCAGCACGATATGAGTGATCAGGTCCCATGTCATGCGGGGCCACATACACAAGAGGCACACATGCATGTTGAGAAGGCATCAAGTTCAAATAGCCAGTTTTCAGTATTCGCTCTAGTCCATGGTCTTAGTGCCATACTATGAATGGAAAAGGAAAATAACTTTACAAAGATATAACACATAGCAGCTGGAAAGATGGCACAGGTGTGAAGACTAGCAATTACTCTTCCGGAGAGCCAGACGTTGATTCCCAGTGCCCAGGTGATGGCTCACTATAGTCTGTAACTCTGGTTCCACAAGGTCCAAAGCTCTCTTTTGGTCTCTAGGCAAATAGTGCAGACATACATGCAGGCTAAACATTCATACACAACATAAATAAATAAATAAATAAATAAATAAATAAATAAATAAATAAATAAATAAATAAATAAATAAATAAATAAATAATAAATCACATATATGCATGTGTGTGTAAAGTTAGTTCAGGGTGGAATAATTTTACTGTAATAAAATGTCTGCTATGAGTGAAAATCCATTGATTTGGAAAAATTCTTAGATAATTTTCTCTGACTCCTTGTCAGCCATGTTTTGCAGTGAGTTACTCTGGGGAGTAGGCATTTTTGGAAGCAACAAACCATCATTAAATACTACAGAATGAATTTCTTTAAGGAGCTTAATTAGTTGAGTGAGTTCATGCAAGCATCAGATGAGCTCTCCTTACCTTCAAGGACTACCTCATGCATCTGTTGCAACATGTGGGCATAACCATTGCTATTCACGAAATTGGAAGAAGTGATTGTACACTGAAGTATCATACTTCTTCATCTTTACCGAGACTCTATAAGCATGAATGAGTCACTCACACACACTTTTCTGAAAACATTAAAATCCAGTTACCAACCATTTCTGTTTCAAGTAATGTTAAATCTCCAGAAATGTAACCAATTACTCTTACTACTACAAATATAACTTCCATGTTTTGGCTTAAAACCATCAACATTAATACCAGTGGTGCATTCCAGGTCATTTCACTGAATGATGGCATAGGGAATTTAACTTCTCACCTGGCCTTTTCACTCTTCTGATTTTAATGTCTCCCATGGAAAGAAGAGAATCTATCCTCAAGCCAAAATTTATAGGACCCTGGTGGTATCAGGTAAGCACAAGATGGGATAAGATCTGGGCATATTTACCCAAAGAAAAGACAAGAGAAAATGTCATTAAATACTAGCACAATAGTGTTTAGTTTGCAATGGCAGGCCTGTTGAACTTGGGCCTCATAACCAAAAGGATTAATATTTTCAATATGCGTCTAGGTGATTGTAAATCGTAGGATGCTAGAAAAATCACAGAAATTAGGCATTGTTCTCTGGACATCTTTTATCATGCAAAGTTAAACTATTCAGATAATTAAAATATCAGTGAAAAGCATAAGTCCTATGAGCTTTCAAATGTTCCCCCTTGAACTGAAATGTTGTGTGATTGAGAAGTGGACTCTGAAGTTCCCGATAGGTCTCCAAAGCAGTCAACATCACATGAAGGCTAAAAATGCAGTCACCAGTTTATGTAGCCATGTTGTAGTGTCTGCTGTCTTTTTGTTCCCAATACCTGTAGAGTCTAGAATAGCTAGTGAGTTGGGCTCACCCACCTGTAGGTACATATCAAACCATAGCTAAAATCAGTATTCTGATTTTCCATGAGCCTGTCTGCCATTGCCAAGGGCACAACTCAATTAAGTCTGGCAATTAAGTCAGAGGAGCAGCAAAGGAAATGCTTTCTCCAGCAAAATTAATTTTATCACCTTTGAAATCTGAAGTTATTTCATTATAATCACTATCCTTACTTTTTTTCTAAATTATTTATGAACTCCTCAACTTTTTTAAAATTAACACACACTTTACAACTTTTTATTTTAAGGTATATTGTGTGGAAACAAGATATAATTCTACTTTATTCTCACTAACAAGACTATTTTTCTTTTAATTTACTAGACTATTTATTTATTTATTTATTTATTTATTTATTTATTTATATTTTGCCTGCATGAATCCATGTAGCTCAGAAGAGGGCATCAGGCGCCCCAAACTTGAGTTATAGACAGTTGTGGTTCACCTGTGGGAACTGGGAATTGAACCTAGGTCCTCTCCAAAAGCAGCAAGTGCCCTTAACTCCCAAACCATCATTCAAGCCTTGGGACTACTTTTTAAAAATACAGTAATGCATATAGTTCAGGTTAAGCATTCCTTAGCATAATTGATTAAGACCAGACATGCTTTAAGTTGTAAAGCAAAAGGCTTGATTTGGGAATATTTGTGTCTTCATAATGATATATTCTATGATAGGACACAAGGCTAAATGCAAAATTCATACAATCTTAATATGTACCTTACACATATGGCCTAAAGGCCATTGAATATATTATTTTGGGTCTGCTTGTATTTAACTAGGACACATCAGCTGAAGTGAGACATGGATTTCCTGTCTACCACCATCACGTTGGTACTGTAAATGTTTCTAAGTTGAGGTTTCTAATTTTTTAATTCTTGGTTTCACATTTTAGATCAAAGATATGCTCTCTGCAGTGTTCAGTGCAAAGCACTGCTCCTAATATTTAACCATTTGCTTATTCCTTCTGACAGACAGCCTCGTGGAAGAGAGAGTCTACCTTGGTTTTCTTTCAGGTGACAGAGCTGAGGCAGACAACTTTACTATGTCTGTTTGTTTGTCTGTTGAGACAGGGTCTTACTATGCAGTCCTAGCTGGCCTGGAACTCTCTATGTAGACTGGGCTGTATGTGAACTTGAAGTGATCTTTCTACACCTGCCTTTGAGTTCTAGAGTTACAAACATGAGCCACCACTCCCAGGTTTGTTATTTCCAGAAATTTATAAGTTACTCATTGCTTGGGACCAGCAGTTGTCTCTACAAACTGATAATGTAAGCACAGCATAATGATTATTAATATAAAGAGCAACAGCTTTGCTAAGATATACTTTGAATATTTGTTATAGTAACTCATTGCATATAACTAAATATGATGTGGTAGACATAGAAAAGATATGCATAATATGATGCCTGCTTAGAAAATTCATACCTATTCAGGGAGAGGTACATGAAGCCGTTAGAAGGTAATCAAGGAACCTAAAAATGACAAGCAATATCAGCACTGTAGGTAGTTTCCCATGAGAAGGTTTGATGTCCACAAGTGTGTTTACTAGTCATACATTCAGATCAAAATTTGGCTTTAGATGAGTGCAATCAGGTAAAGTGGGTCGCACATTTAGATGAAATAAAAGCAAATAATGCCTGGGAACACCACTCAATGAGTAAGAGTACTTGCTTCACATGCATGAGAACCTAGGTTCATATCTCTGGTACATTCAGAGTCAAACATGGCCTCCTGTGCTTGTCGCCCCTCCATCAGAGAGTAGAGGCAAGTAGGTCCTGGGAGTTTTCTGGACATCTAGCCTAGCCAAGAGAGCAAGTATCAGGGACAGCAAGAAAACTTGTCTCAGAGGAACAAGACAGAGAGTGGTAGAGCTGTACGCTCAGCATCCTTCTCTGGTCTCCACGTGCACACACATGGTCAAGTGCACCTGCACACACATATGCAAACAGATGCTTAAACTATAAACAACACACACACACACACACACACACACACACACACACACACACACACCACTACCACCACCACTAAAGAAAAAATAAGTAGGGAGAAATTTCTTAACTGTTCAGAAAAGAGAAAAATCTCAGAAGAGAAAAACAGTCCGTGAGTCTCGGTGAACTCTGCAGATTGGCAGTCTTGGCCATGATGGATTACATTAGACTGTGGGAAGAGAAATACCAAGCATCGTTGTGTGCCATTCTTCTTTTAACTGCCCTTTACAATTTCTTTAATGTTTGCCTTATATTAAAAGTGACTGATATGGAATAATCAACAGACTTATGCTATAAATCCAAAGAGAAAACTGCAAAGAATTTAAAGATTTAGTCTCATATGTAATTCTGCCAGATAACTGGAGAGAAGCCAAAGAAACAGGATGAAATCTAAGGAATCCTGCAGTTAAATTTTATGCATTATGTCTTAATGTAGAATTTTTGCTGAAGGAAATATTAAAATGCACACACACAAAAATACCCCCAACTTTTCTATCAGCAAGTGTGAGTTTCTAACGTCACCAAGAAGCCCATAAATTATCAAAATCACCATCACTATCAAGATTCATGTGCACATTCACATATATTCACTTGCATTGGATTAGATGGGTTAAGAACAAATTAAATAACCATGGCTCCTGTCTTACAGGGTCTTATACCTTAATATAAAAGATATAATCAGCACAAAAGTAGAAATGTGTTTTAGGATCGAAGGAGAGATCCAAGATGGCGGAGACAAGCAGACGCAGGTAGGCCTGTGGCAGCGGCCCGCAGAGGTGGATGGGTCCGGCAGCAGCGGCCGACAGGAACATTTAGGCCGGCGGTAGCCGGCGGAGACATTCAGGCCCAGCGGCGGCCCACAGAGGTGGACAGGCCCTGCTGCAGAGATAAGCAGACAGAGGTGGATGGGCCCGGCGGTGGCGGCCGACAGAGACATTCAGGCCCAGCGGCGGCGGCGGCCCACAGAAGTAGACAGGCCACTGGGCAGAAACGGGCGGACGCAGGTGGGTCCGCAGCGGCGACTCGCGAAGGTGGAAGGGCCCGGTGGCAGCGGCCGACAGGGACATACAGGCCCAGCGGCAACCGGGAGACACATACACGCCTGGTGGCAGTTCGCAGAGGTGGATGGGCCCGGCAGCAGTGACGGGCAGGGGTAGGTAGGCCCGCGGTGGCAGCCGGCAGAGATATACAGGCCCGTTGGCCGCCCGCAGAGGCAGACAGACCCAGGGACATACAGGCCCTGCGGCGGAGACAAGTGGACCCAGGTGGGCCTGTGGCGGCGGGCCACAGGGGTGGACAGGCCCAGGGACGGAGAGGGGCGGACGCAGCTTGGAACGGGGACGCCCCTAGCCTCAACACCTGGGGAAGAGGTTATCTCCGTGGGTCAGAACCAGGGCGAGTCTGGGCACTCCGTTTGGGGACAACCCAGGGCCCAACTGCTGATCCTGTGAAACCCAACAACTTGGAGGAGTTGGTGAGACTACCCTGCTCAGCTGAAACCCATCTGGGAGAGGATTCAGATGCCTACAGTTTGAAGTCTGAAGAAACAAGATTAGCTGAGGAGTTGACAAATGAACAAAACGTGACCTGGGAACACAGAAGAAGGTGCTACCCAGCCACTAAACCAGATCACCAGAATCATAAGTATATAATTCATCGACTGAAATCAGCTGTCCCTGAAGAAACAGCCCAATAGCACCAATTTAACCAAGAACCCCTACTAAACCAAGACTAAAAATTAGAACAAGAGAGGCACTCTCAGACACAGACACCACCTGCACCGCACAGAGGAAAATATGAGTAGACGCCAGTGCAAAAATACAGGCAACAACATAAAGACCTATATGGCAACATCAGAACCTAGTGATTCTATACCTGCAAGACCTAAACATACCATGACAGAAGAAACAGAAGAGATCAACCCTAAAAATGACTTTAAGAAGATGATAGAGGCCCTTAAAGAAGAAATAAAACATTCCCTCAATGAGGAAATAAAAACTTTCCTTAAAGAGGAAATGAAAAACTACCTTAAAGAGGAAATAAAAACTTTCCTTAAACAGGAAATGAAACACTCTCTTAAAGAGGAAATAAGAACTTCCCTTAAAGAGGAAATGAAAAACTCCATTAAAGAGGAAATTAAAAACTCCCTTAAAGAAATGGAAGAAAAAATGAACAAAAAATGGGAAGAAATCAAATCAAGCCAAGAAAAAGCAATTAAACAGATGAAAGAAACATTCCAAGATCTGAAAAATGAATTTGAGACATTAAAGAAAACACATGCTGAGGGAATGCTGGAAATAGAAATCCTGACAAAACGAACAGGAACTATAGAAACAAGCATAACCAACCGATTGCAAGAGATGGAACAGAGAATCTCTGACACTGAAGACATGATAGAGAAAATAGATTCGTCAGTCAAAGAAAATACTAAAGACAAAAAAGTTGTAACACAAAACGTCCAGGAAATTTGGGACACCATGAAAAGACCAAACCTAAGAATAATAGGGATAGAAGAAGGAGAAGAATACCAACTCAAAGGCACAGAAAATATATTCAACAAAATCATAGAAGAAAACTTTCCTAACCTAAAGAAAGAAATACCTATGAAGATACAAGAAGCTTACAGAACACCAAATAGGCTGGATCCAAAAAAAAAGTCCCCTCGCCACATAATAATCAAAACACTAAACACACAGAACAAAGAAAAAATATTAAGAGCCGCAAAGGAAAAAGACCAAGTAACATATAAAGGTAAACCCATCAGAATAACACCAGACTACTCAATAGAGACTATGAAAGCGAGAAGATCATGGACAAATCTCATGCAGACACTAAGAGACCACGGATGCCAACCCAGACTATTATACCCAGCAAAACTCTTAATCACCATAGGCGGAATAAACAAAATATTCCAGGATAAAACCAGATTTAATCAATACCTGTCTACAAACCCAGCCCTACAGAAAGCACTAGAAGGGAAAATTCAACCTAAAGAAGCTAAACACATCCATGAAAAATCAAGCAATAGATAATCCCACACCAACATACACCACAGAAGAAACAAGCTGGCGTAGCTATCCTAATATCTAGAGAAAAAGGATGTTTCAAAAGAGAAGAAGTCTTGTGGCAATGCCTCAGTGGTTCAGGTAACTACCAGAACTCGGAAAAGTTGGTTGAACTTAGGATTGACTGGGAGGCCAAAGATTTAAAAAGCAGAAGATTCTCTCAAGACATAAGTTGTGTGATAATAGTGTGGCTTGTGTGTGTGAATGAGAATTTGTAAATGTTGAATTCTAGGCTTCGACAATCATTGTCAGTGCAGATTAAGCTGCAAGTATTTATGTTCTAAAACTTAAATTATAAAGCTAGTTACGTCTTTCTAACAACTAGTTTTAATGTTCATGAGCATATTTTACCTACATTACTTTTTCAGGATGTTGAGAAAGCACAGGCTGGAGGCTGGGGGCTAGATGGTTTTGAGGAAGAGGTCTTGGTGGACTCTTTCATAGAGCAAAGGGAAGCAATGCCTTCTGGGAAATGAGCTAAGTTTTAATCTAGTCTTTAAGATTAGAAGTCAAAAACAAAAATATTAAGGAAAGGAAAACTTAATTGATCTTTGAAGTATTGTTATGTGGAATTGAGTGGGACTTTTGAGGCCTTTCTTCCAGAAAACAAGGACTTGGTTGTCAGGCTATATTAGGCCTAAACCTTGGTGCCATGTAGTTGTACTTAAATCATTTCAATGGAAAGTGTCTTAGTGATTGGATCTTCTAGTGCAGTTTGGAGTTCTTCCATTTGAAAAATGTGATATTTACATGGGATTGTTTGAATCTTGTTTTCTAGTCCCTCCCCATCACCACCCTCATAATCTGAAGGTAGATTTTTCTCTTGATAAAGGAACAAAAAAGGTGAACATCTTGTTTGTAAATAGGTATCTAGTAACTAGTGGTAAACTTGAAATGGTAGAATTCTTTAAAGCCTAATTCTAGGTAGCTTTAAGAAAATGTATCTTAATTATTTTTGAACCTGTATTCACCTTGTTTTTTTCAAATATCTTAAGTTATATTTTCTTTTTCAGAGCTGCTTCTTATTTGGGGCTACTTTTTTTTTTTTTAAATTGGGGCGTAATTCATAAAAGGGTATATTGTTTTGATGAGACTTTTTACAACTATGGCTGGATGTCTTTCTTTAGTCTTCCAAGAAGGGCCATTTTACATTTTTAGAGTTACTTTTTAAAGTCATGAGGTCAACAACTTGGACTACTATGCATGTAAGCGCTAATGCAAATTAAAGCCCAAGTTGACCTCCAGCAGCAGTTCATTCTATGTTGACAGTGAGAGAACACTTTGCCTGTTAGGATACTGTTACTCGTGGACTGAAATGCTGAAAAAACCCCTCCCCCTATTTTGTTTTTTGCAAAAATCAAGGTATATTCTAGGGTTTCCTGGTTGACCTCAACAGATAAACTGAGATGATAGTCTTAGATCAGAAATGATCTGAATGTAGATTTACAGTCTACGTGTACAGCTGGCTAAGTGAGATCGCTTTCACAGTTCTGCATGTATCCCATCGGCTCCCCATTAGTCACTGAACTCTTAAAACTGGTATTGTAACATTATCACAATGTTTTGCGCCAATTTTATAGACTTTACAGTACAATATGTGTTCCTTTTCTGAGGCAAACCAAAGGTATATTTCTCAAGGTTCTGCTGCTATCAGCTGCGTTGATGGAGGATTTTTTATACATTTGTAATAGATAGGAATAAACCAGAAAAAAAGAAGAAAAAAAAAAGTGGTGGAGGAAAAGGTGAACACTGCAAGAATACTCAAAAGGGCTGAGAGTTGCAAACGCCAAGAATGGCTTTGCATAGTAAATGGAATAGAACAGCTCTGAACTATAGCTTACTTTTCCTGGTTTGGTCTGACAGAATGATTGAATGCTTTTGTACAAAAATCAGAGCCTTAAAAACAAGGATTTGGTGAGATTGTAAAATGGTGTGCCACTTTGGCAAAACAGTTTGGTGGTTGGTCAAAATGCAAAACATTGTTACTCTGTTACTCAACAATTCTACCCTTAGGAATATATCCTCAAACTACTGAAAATGTGCACCTATGAAACATGTACATGAAGGTTTACAGCAGTGTGTTGCTAATAGTAAAAAAGTTAAAACAACTCAAATAGCTATCAAATACTGGAGAGAAATAAAATGTGGCTTATTCATACAATAGAATATTATTAAGACATAAAAATGAATGAGAAACTGACAGATTAAATGACTTTGGTGAACCTTCATAATTTCATTTGTAGATCTTTCCATTTCTAACTTATAAATACATTTGGGGTTATAAATTATAAATGTACTGCCTCCTGTCAACATTGTATACTTCTATTTGATGATTTCTGTGTCAAACATTATATGGAAATGTTTCCAAGTATTTTCTGTATTAACTGTGAATGAATAGAACAAAATAAATTGCCTGTGATGGAAAAAAATATAAATAAAAAAAAAAAAAAAAAAAAAAAAAAAGAAATGTGTTTTAGGCAAGCACATGATGTGCGACTCAGAGAAAGACAGAGATTGATGGATTAAAACTAAATAAACTAACCCCTTTCTATTGTTTATTGGTTGAAGGCTAAGAAAATAGAAAATGGCAAGTCCCCAGAATGTTCGAAATTGGAGTTTAACCACGGGTTGTTCTCAAAGAGATAGTTTGGAGGAAATACTATTCCCATATTGATAAAGAATAATCAGAGCAATTAAAAAAATCAGAAAAATAGGTACCAAAAAAAAAAAAACAAAAAAAAAAGCATTGCTTCCCTCTAGACAGACTCTTGAGTGGAGAGTCCATATACTGTGCTCCCCATTTCATCATTATGGGACAGCTCTGGGTTCTTTCAAAGACAGGAATAATGTGCTGAAAATGATGGATAGAGATTAATCGTAACTGCACATAAAAAATATAACCAGACCAGGTGGCGGTTGCGCATGCCTTTAATCTCACCACTTGGGAGGCAGAGGCAGGCAAATCTCTGTGAGTTTCAGGCCAGACTGGTCTACAGAGTGGTCTACAGAGTGAGTTCCAGGACAGAAAGAGGTATATACAGAGAAACACTGTCTCGAAACAGCAAAAAATAAAGAAAGAAAGAACACAAAGGAAGGAAGGAAGGAAGGAAGGAAGGAAGGAAGGAAGGAAGGAAGGAAGGAAGGAAGGAAGGAAGGAAGAGAGAGAGGGAGAGAGGGAGGTAGGGATGGAGTGACAGAGGAGGAGAGAGAGTGGGGAGGGAGGGAGGAAAGAAGGAAGGAAGGAAGGAAGGAGGGAGGGAGGGAGGGAGGAGAGAGAGAGAGAGAGAGAGAGAGAGAGAGAGAGAGAGAGAGAGAGAGAGAGAGAGAAAGAAAGAAAGAAAGAAAGAAAGAAAGAAAGAAAGAAAGAAAGAAAGAAAGAAAGAAAGAAAGAAAGAAAGTTCTCTATTCACAATCACGGTGGCAATTTGCTAAACTTGTAACATTATAAAGATGCTAAAAAGATTATTTTCTGTAGCTTTGTAATGATCTTCACTTGAAACCTGTGCCTGCTTATCAAAACAAAAAAGATCAGAAAAGGCCGTCTTTAATAATTAAATGCAAAGGTAAACAGTCATCAGGTTAGTTTCTTATGCACTTGGATTTGTCACTTAAAGAGGGCAGTTTGTAAAAGTATCACTTTTATAATTTAACCTCTATGATTTAATGACTTTTAAGTAGCACGAAAAGCCTCCCTCATTCAATATGGTCCTCCAACATTCTGTGGAGAAGAGTAGCTTTGACAGTTACAGTTTTGTAACTTTTAGGAACACCCTCGGTGTTATTCTGTGTTGTTTATTTTTTAATTTGTTCTTCACTGCCTGCTTTGCAATAGAACATGTGTTTGCAATTGCATTTAGCAAAATTCATGATCTTAACATCGCACACCAAAGTCAATGTGCCTTCCTGGCACAAGACTGCCAGTACTCAAACACTTTTCTAATGTTTGGGGTTTCTGTCTCAATTGACAAAATTGAAAAATATGTATTAGTCAAGCAAAACCACTATCTCAAAGCCACGTTGAAAATTACTCCAACCTGTCAGAGCCAATTGAAATTCTCTTCCCAGCCTAATTCCCAACTTCATTTCGTATGTGAAATAGGAAAAGTTGGATTTGATTGTAACCACATGCAGAGAGAATCAATGAATCACATACATGCCTTATATTTCTAATAGCTCCTATGATTTTTTCTTTTTAAAGAAGTTTTTAAATCTATTTCTGTTTCTGTGATTTACATCATCTCACCTGTTCTTAGAAAACCACTTGTGTTATCTGTGTATGAGCCATTTGTTATTTGTATACCACATCCCCAAATCCCACAGCTGGATCATATCATTTTTACTTTGGAGAGGGAACAACTCTAAAGAAAGAAATCGAACATGTGCTGCTAACGTAAATTCAGTAATTGGGGATGTTGTTCGGTACCAGCTTACTTGTTGTATTGCATTTCCATTTAAATCATCTTTTAAATGCTGTGCTCCATAGCTGATAATCTATTTCCCAACAAAAGGACAAGATTGATGTTTCCAAGTTCACTACAGAAATAAGTTCATTTGTGTAGGCTGAAAATCAGCTTGACCTTACCTCAGAATAAACCATGGTTCTGATGGAGATGCCCGCACACAGGTTATGCTCCCAATGACCAGGAAGACTGAATGGAAACCACCCTGTCCCCAACTGATATTGAGCAACACAAACTCTTTGAAAGTTAGACCACAAAAATCCCTGGCAAAATTTAGAAAAGCAAATAAGTAGAGAGATAAATAAATAAATAAATAAATAAATAAATAAATAAATAAATAAATAAATAAATAAATAAAGACACCAACTTGGGAAAATCAGTGCAAGTCACTTGGAATAAACAAAGTGATTTCCAGGAATAAAATGACCCCAGATTTCTTTGAACTTAAAATTCAGGCAAATTATCTCATGGAGAAAGCAAATGGTGATGAAAGAATTCTAAAATAAATATAAGCTTTGCATCACATCTCATTTCACTATTACTTATTGATTGGGTATTCTAGAATCTTATGGGGCTTTTTTTTTCTTTAATTTTAGCTATGGCGATTGAAACTGGCTTAGCAGATGATATATTCCAGATTAGTCACATGGTTGTTTGTGGAGTGCGGGTCATGAATGGCATGCATTCCATTGAACGTAACTTTGAAATGATAGGGTGATTTGAGATGCCAGTTTGAGGTGAGTGAAGTTTGAAATTCTTACTTGAGAGTCTTAGGTTGTCCAACATTTACAGATGCTAGTGGGTCACATACAAATCCAAGGGAAAGCTACCTGTGTGTGTTCATGTGTCCTCCCTTCCTCCCATCAGGCAATTATGGAAGCACTTGCTGTGAGCTGCCACATGATCACATCAGCCTGGAGCTCTAAGCTCCCACATGGAAGACAGCTGCCCTGGAAAGATGCCCGTACCCTCAACAGATCTTGAGAGAGCAAATAAATAAGCTGTCGTGTATTTAGCCACTGAGGTTTTGGCGATGTGTGCCGCCAAATCATAATGTAACCTGTCTTGACTGATATAGGAGCCACTAAAAGACTGTTGATAGATTTAGCTCCTTAGTACTGTTTTCTATGAGTAGATACTTATAGAAATTTGAATCACATTATGAATGTCATTTTATAAACTTTTCTTTACCAAATAATATATTGTGAACAATTTCTCACTCATGAATTACCGTTTCTAAAACATTATTTTTAATAGCTCCACCTAACAAATTCATGGTCTCTATATTTTACCAAACCTTTGAAAATACTGAGTACTTTTGCTGTGTAGTCCTTTATGTCTAGACTACAAGTCTTTGGGTATTTCTGATTATCTTTCGAAGATAATCCCTTCAAAATAGGAATACTGAGTAAAAGTTCATTCATATTTAAAAGATTGCAGTGTGCCTTGGCAAACTACATTTTTGGGAAATTTGCCTCATTTTTCTGGTGGTATAAAGTTTATCATCAGGCATCAGCCCTTGATATGTCTGAGAATTATAACTTGTTAAAACTGCAATTTTGTAGCCCAGGATGGCCTTGAACTCACAGAAATCCGCCTGGCTCTGCCTCCCGAGTGCTGGAATTAAAGGTGTGTGCCACCATGGCCCAACAGGCACCAAAACTACACAGAGAAACCCTGTCTTGGAGGGGGGAAAAACACCCTGAAATTTTGAAATATAAAAACTCTGTCGTGTCTTCTCTTTCAGGCAAAGTTACTAGTTATAGCTGGTTTTAGTGGACAGATCTTAAACCTAGGTCTCGCCTATAAATTCAGAAGTATTTACTGCTGAGTCTGAGTCTGTTTTGTCATCACTATAGAAATTATATTCTGCAACACTTATCTCTCTCATTATTTTATCAAGGGTCTCCAGGTTCAGTTTCATGAAAATGTTCCACTCCATTCTTTGAGATTGGAAGCTGGAGATAACTTCATTTCATTTCTTGCTGCTGATATTATTCAATATCTCATTCCTAATTTTAAGAACAATTGCATGGCAGTATCAACAGAAGCTTCCTGAATCTTGGACCACAGTCCAGTGATCATAGTCCAGACCACCCACTTGTCTAATTATGGCAGAGATGGTAAGAGCAGTCCTGGGAGCACCCGAGATGACTCTGGGACAAGGAGTCAGCATTAGCCTTTACCAGACATTTTATGGGAGCGAATGTGCTCTAGTTCCTATAACTGAGCTGGTGACAGATTCACATAATATTTAAAAATTGTCCCCTCTGAGTGGTTTATAAAATTTGGTAGAAATGTTTACAATAATGTGATTGAGTATATTGCTTAGAGTATTTATATTCTTTTATTTTTCTTTTGTCTACTTTAAAAAGATGGATTAAGTTGTATTAAATTCTTCCTATATAATTGCATCTTCTTTCATTTTCTACTTGATTTATCATGGCTTTTCTTTCATCAGTTTTGATGTTCTGTTTGGTTTATGAAATTCCATTTGGTAAGACTCCATTGTGTCTGGTATCCTTCACCTGGGGAGAGGAACAGAAGCCATTTGTCCAGTCCAGTACTTGAATTCTTCTCTGATAACAACATTAAAACTTGAAGTTTCATTTTTGGCATTTATCTGAAGTAAACTTGTTTATTTTTATTTTAACTTTTGTCATTTACATTGGCTTTATTAAAAATACAAAACTAATTCACAAGAAAGAATTAATTTGAGATACTGAAGACATCTTAACTCTGTGGTTAAGAGTATTTCTTGATCTTACAGAAGACTCAATTTTGGTTTCCAAACCCATATTGCTGCTCACAATTGACAATAATTCTACTTCTTGAAGATCATTATCCTCTGTGGGCACCAGGCATATGCATGAACGCGTATATATATAAATATAAATATATATATATGTATATATTCAAGCATAGATACTTACACATAAAATAAGAATCAAATAAATAAATCTTAAGAAGTACTTTGTTACCCATAGTGAGATATTACGTTTGAATAGTTTAAAGAAAAAAGCATAAACTAAAACAAAGCCTTAAATATAAGGCAGGAATTTAAAGTGAGTTCATCTTCTCCATTAATCCAACTATTGCACAACCTTAGTAACATTGTGAGCTCAGTCTCACTGATAATATTATCAACATGTAACTTTTGCATTATAGCATGACCAGAAAATCTAGCTCTCCTGTTAGACATAACTTCACTATCTATGCTACATATGGCTCTCAATGTTGGTGCTACATCATGAGCCAAAGCAAACACAGTTCATGACAAAGTGGTTATCCACACAGAAAACAACGTTCTTAGCAATAGAGTTTCATAGCATTAAATTCATGCGACTAAGCAACAACTTAAAGACATACACTTCATTTAGAAAAAAGTAGTAGTTTGTGTGGGTTTTGATTCACATCACTCAAATGAACTGAAACACAAAATATCTGCAAGGCTAGCTTGTATGTGTGCAGGTGCTTGTATGTGTGCAGGTATTGACAGCTACAGAGCAATACATACCTCTGACTTTAGGGAAACCAATGGCATTGTTAAATGTTTGCATCTATGATGCAAAGTCTCATTCTGGGCCAGGATGACCTGGAACTCATCTGTAACCCAGGCTGGCCCTAAACACATGTGTGGTGAACTTCCTACCTCAAACTCCCAAGTTCTGACATTTCAGGTCTGAGCCAACAAAGCTTGTACAAGTTGTTTTTGGCATTATAAAATTATAAGACATCCTCATTTAAAAAACAAGCACGATTGAAAAAAAAGGGGGCTAACAAATAGTAAGTAGCCAGGCATAGTATGCATGTCTTTAATCCTATCACAGGGGAGGTAAGCTATGAGCTCGTGAGCAGGCTGATCTACATAGATCAGCAAAGTCAAGGTTGCAGGGAAAGACATTGAGAGCCTATCTCAAAAAAAAAAGAAGAAGAAGAAGAAAGAAAAAGAAAAAGAAAAGGAGGAAGAGAGAGACAGAGAGAGATTACATTTTTAAATGATAACAAATAACTTATTTTTTAAAGATAGCTATTTTAAAGAATTTCTGTGTTTTCATTAGGAATTCTTGAATATTTTAAGGACTGTTTAATGACAGCTTTCTGAACTAAGAAGACACACAGGCAGAAATGGACAAGCGATACAGATTAAGCGGACTCACAGAATGTGGCCTGACGCAAAGGGCATCTGCTAGTATACACTTCTTCCCATTACAGTGCTACCTTTGCAGATCCTTTTGAGATCAATCAAGTGAAGTCGTCTTCTAATTTTCCACTGTTTGTGGTTGAAAAGGAATGAAAAACACAGAAAAGGAAGTCGAATGGCCTTTGCTTCCCCGCTTCTCTGTAGCAAATCATAAACTTCGTGTATTAAAATCACATCCACATCCTAAGGGGATCTGTGGGTCCTAAGTCCAGGCACGGCGCCTCTGAGCACAAGGTCTAGCATGGGTGCAGTCAGTCCATATCAGCACAGGCTGTGTGCTCACTGAAAGCTTATTTGGGGCTGTTGACAGATTCCAAGCTCTTGTAACTGCGGGACCGAGGCCTCCGTTTTCTTGATAGTGTTCTTCTCCTTGCACTCGATATACCACAGTATGGCACAGGACCTGCTCACATTCCGAATGAACGGATCAGTGCAATTTGGGATTAGAATTAAAATCCCGACTGCCACATATGGGCTGCGAGAGGAAAATAATCTGTTTAAAATGTGACTTATTGGTCTGTGTTTGCCATATGAAAGTATGGAAGACAAGATTTCTATATTAAAAAAAATGGGAATTCAACATTTTTTTTAAATAATACACAGCCCCAAGATTTATTTATTTATTATGTACACAGAAAAGGGCACCAGATCTCATTACAGATGGTTGTGAGCCACCATGTGGGTGCTGGGAATTGAACTTAGGACCTCTGGAAGAGCAGTCAGTGCTCTTAACCTCTGAGACATCTCTCCAGCCCAACATAATCATTGCTTTTAACAGTTAAAATATCAGATGCCTTTTTAAAAATACTATTACTTAGACTTTTCTTGCTACTATAAAATAAAAACACAGCTTAAAGTAGTAAGGACTCTTCCCTTTACTAAGAAACTCAGAGATGCCACCATCTTCAGGCCCCCACTTCATTCTCTCTCGATCCTTTCTTTCTACCATGCAATATATATTCATTGTGTCGAGGTTATAAAGGACCTCTCATTGCAAACCTATCATCAAACATCACGTCACTGATCAGAACCGAGTGTAATAGTTGATCAATTACAATAGCTTAAATGCATTTTCATTTTCCCCATAGACGAATTGCTAAATGGTCTTATAAATGAAATACACGGAAGCCAGCTATTGGGGGTGAATGTTGAAAGATCAGAGAAGCAGAACAAGCCACATCCAACCTCACCTTGCCAATTCCTCGGCTGATCTTGTTTCCTCAGACTGAAAGCCTCTGAATTCTCATCCGAATGGATCTCAGCTGAACTGCTGCTAAAAGCTAAAAGCTTAAAAAGGCTCTAGTTCCTGGTCCTCACACCTTATATACCTTTCTGCTTCCTGCCATCACTTCCTGGGATTAAAGGCATGAGTCACCATGCCTGGCTGTTTCCAGTGTGGCTCTGCCTCCTGAATGCTAGGATTAAAGGCGTGTGCTACCACCACCTAATCCTATGTTTAATATAGTGGCTGTTCTGTTCTCCAACACCCAGATAAGTTTATTGGGGTGCTCAATATATCAACCATACCCCGCTCCAACAATAAACCATTGCAACATTTGCTTTTATTTTTACTTTTTAAAATATTAAGATAATTTAGTGCTTTTGATAAAATCTACCTGGTATTGCTGTGGATATCGTTCTATATAAATAAAACACTGATGGCCAGTGACCAGACAGGAAGTATAGCCGGGACAAGGAGAGAGGAGAATTGGGGAAACAGGAAGAAGGAGGGGAGACACTGCAGCCACCGCCAGGACAAGCAGCATGTAAAGACGCTGGTAAACCACCAACCCCGTGGCAAGGTATAGATTTATAGAAATGGGTTAATTTAAGATAAAAGAACAGTTAGCAAGAAGCCTGCCACGGCCATACAGTTTATAAGTGATATAAGCGTCTGAGTGATTATTTTATAAGTGGATTGTGGGACTGCGGGGCTTGGGGAACCTGGAGAGAAGCCCTCCAGCAACATGGTATCCATATTATTTGGAAATACTGAGCCTCGAGCCTCCTTTAAAAGTACTGTTTTCTAGAAAATACTGCATAAATGTTTTTAAAAGCTTATGTAAATTGTCCTTGTATAACAGTATAAGATTAGCATACGTAATAAATTTTGCTCATATTAAAAGTTCTAAACACCATAATACAGAGTAAAGCAGAATTGAACATGTGTGCAACTATTTTCTGTCTTTCTTCGCCTTTGCTCCCCTCTTACCTTACTTACTCTGCCTCTGCTGTGCTGAAAGTTTAGTCTGCTTTGAGTATTTTCTTGAAGTCTGCTAAGACCCTTTCCTCCAGACACAACCATATAAATGGCTTCCTTCTCATTTCATCGAAGTGTCTGCTCTAATGTTTCCCTTCCAAAATTCTTTTCTTGATTTTTTTTGTTCTTTTTTTTTTAAACAAAACTTCTCATATTCCTTCTCTTGCTACATTTTGACTTAGTATGTACATATATGAATTCATGCATTCATGTCTATCTCTGTCTCTTCTAATAGCAGATTTTTTTGTGTGTATCTGACATATCTTAGCACCTAAAACAGTGCCTAGAGTAAATAACAGAGATGTAGAATCAATACTTATTTTAATAGGTGTGTATTCATTGAAGAAGTTTAAATGATGTAGGTCATGTCTCTTCATGCCCAATATAGCAATTTTTATTTCTGATTGCCCGTGGTCTAGGTTCTCACCAATCTCAGTGTTCAGTTAAATGTTTACTTTCAAATTGAGACTATGTCTTCCTATTGTCCTGTGTTAAAATAATGGTATTTTATACTCTTAACAGTCAGTTAAAGATGGGAGGAATGTTGTCCTACCAACTCTCTTTGGTTATATTGCCTTTTATAGAATAATCTTGGTGTCCAGAAGTATAGTCCTACCAATCAGAGGCCATGAGCATGGGACTCTTCACAAAAAAAAAAAAAAAAGTGTTGTAAAAGTAATAATGATGGTCCTTCTAGGACCATAAGTTTAATAAGTGTTATTTCTTTTAGACAGAGATGTCACAAACCATCATATTGCTCCTACATCTTCGTTAATTAAAAATATTTAATGATTTTTTATTTTCTGTATATGAGTGTTTTGTCTGCATGTATACATGTACATGTCTGGGGCTTATGGAGGCCAGAAGCAAGCACTGAATCTCTGAACCAGAGTTATTAACAGTTGTGAGCCACAAGGTGGGTGCGGGGAATGAAATTCATGTCTTCTGGAAGGGCAGCAAGTGCCCTTTGTCACTGATCCATCTCTTCAGCCCTGTGCTGTGGGACGGTCTGTATGTCAAATTGCTCTCATTGGTCAATAAATAAAACACTGGTTGGCCAGTGGCCAGGCAGGAAGTAGGTGGGACAAGGAGAGAGGAGAATTCTGGGAAGTGGAAGGCTGATGCGGAGAGACACTGCAGCCGCCGCCATGACCAGCAGCATGTGAAGATGCCGGTAAGCCACCAGCCACGTGGCAAGGTATAGATTTATGGAAATGGATTAATTTAAGCTATAAGAACAGTTAGCAAGAAGCCTGCCACGGCCATACCGTTTGTATGCAATATAAGTCTCTGTGTTTACTTGGTTGGGTCTGAGCGGCTGTGGGACTGGCGGGTGACAAAGATTTGTCCTGACTGTGGGCAAGGCAGGAAAACTCTAGCAACAGCCCTGGCTTCATTTTCTTAGTTCTTGATGATGGTGAACATCTTCTCAGGTGCTTGTCATTTACACTTCCTCTTCAGCACACTAGTTTGGCTGTTTGTCCCTGTGTTTTTTCCAATCATGGTCTCAACATCTCTCGCTCATACAATCCCTCCTCTTTCTCACCAATTTGACTCCCGGAGCTCCACCTGGGACCTGGCTGTGTATCTCTGCATCACATCAGTCATTGGATGAGAATTCTACCACGACAGTTAGGGTATTTGGCCATCCTATCGCCAGAGTAGGTCAGTTCGAGCTTTCTCTCAACCATTGCCAGTAATTTATTGTGAAGTTATCTTTGTGGATTTCTGTGGACCTTTCTAGCACTTTGCTTCTTCTTATTCCCATGGGGTCTTCATTTATCATGGTCTCTCTTTCTTTATTCTCCCTCTCTGTTCTTGATGCAGCTGGGATCTCCCCTAAACTCTCTTTCCCCTGACCCTTGCCCTTCATTACACCCCCCCCCATGTCCAGTTTGCTCATATAGATCTCATCCATTTCTCTGTCATTGGACGATCCCTGTGTCTTTCTTAGGGTATTCTTTACTAGGTAGCCTCCCTGGAGTTGTGAGTAGCAGTCTAGTTATCCTTTGTTTTACATCTAGTATCCACCTATGAGTGAGTACATACCATGTTTGTCTTTCTGAGTCTGGGTTACCTCACTCAGGATGATTTTTTCTAGATCTATCCATTTGCCTGCAAACCTAGTGATGTCATTGTTTTTCTCTGCTGAGTAGTACACCATTGTGTATATGTACCACATTTTATTTATCCATTCTTCAGTTGAAGGGCATTTAGGTTGTTTCCAGGTTCTGGATATTACAAATAACACTGCTATGAACATAGTTTAGCATGTATCTTTGTGGTATGATTGAGCATTCCTTGGGTATATGCCCCAGAGTGGTATAGCTGGGTCTTGGGGGAGATTGATTCCCAATTTTCTAAGAAAGCGTCATATTGATTTCCAAAGTGGCTGTACAAGCTTGCATTCCCACCAACATTGGAGCAGAGTTCTCCTTGCTCCACATCCTCTCCAGCATAAGCTATCTTCAGTGTTTTTGATCTTAGCCATTCTGACGCGTGTAAGGTTCAGAGTCGTTTTGATTTGTATTTCCCTGATGATTAGGGATGTTGAGCAATTCCTTAAATGTCTTTCAGCCATTTGAGCTTCCTCTATTGAGAATTCTCTGTTTAGCTCTATAGCCCATTTCTTAATTGGACTGTTGGGCATTTCGATGTCTAATTTCTTGAGTTCTTTATATATTCTGGATATCAGCCCTCAGTCAGATGTGGGGTTGGTGAAGATCTTTTCTCATTCTGTAGGCTGTTAATCCGCACACCTATGAACATACAATTTTTGACAAAGAAGCCAAAACTGTACAATGGAAAAAAGAAAGCATCTTCAACAAATGGTGCTGGCATAACTTGATGTCAACATGTAGAAAGCTGCAAATAGATCATTATCTGCCACCGTGCAAAAAACTTGAGTCCAAGTAGATCAAAGACCTCAACATAAATCCAGTTACTCTGAACCTGATAGAAGAGAAAGTAGGACGTAGTCTTGAACTCATTGGCACTGGAGATCACTTCCTAAATATAACACCAGACACTGAGAGAAACAATTAATCAATGGTACCTCTTGAAACTGGGAAGCTTTTATAGAGCAAAGGACAGGGTCAACAAGACAAAGTATTTTCTTCTCTCTGTTTGTGATCTAAGTGCCCTTTCTACAATCCCTTCATGTAGGAGCTCAAATAATTCCCTGGAGGATTTTTTTTTCTGCTGTCATTATTTGCTGCTATCAATTTTATTTTTTATGTGGCTCTTGCTCTAGCCTACAGTTGTACTTATTTTTTATTAAGTTCTTTGTATGTGTTAAATATTGTTAAATCTATGTTTAATTTGTTCTAATATATGCTACATATTACAACTTATGCATGTTTTAAATTGTTGTAAATTTTGAAGTTTGTAAGTGTTGTTTTTATTTTTATTGCCCAGGATCTGTCCATTCTGGAGATTGTTCCATGAACATTTGTAAGAATATGTATTCTTTATTCATTTTATGGACAACTCTATGCCCATCTCTTGAATTCTGTTTGTTGATTATATCACCCAGATTTTCCGTTTTGTCTTTGAGTCTCTGTCTGGCATTCCTATTGGAAGACCCAGATAGGTCTTTAGTGCATATTATGTTTCAAAAGCACAGAAATATGGCATGTATATTTCAAATGTCCTAGATTCTATAAGAATTGTAGGGCTGGAGAGATGGCTCAGCAGTTAACAGCACTGGCTGCTCTTCCAGAGGACTGGGGTTTAATTCCCAGCACCCACATGCTAGCTCACAATCATCTGTAATACCAATCCTAGGAAATCAGACATCTTCTGGCTTCCTCAGACACCAGGCGTGAATGTGGTGCATAGACACAAATGCAGGTAAAACACTCCTACACAGAAAACAAACAAATAGATAATAAAAACGTTTAAAAAGAGAATTGTACATAGGGTCATAATTTGAGGATTTATGTTGATATTTGACAAACATTTTAAAGTTGGCTTAATTAGTAATTCTACTGTCCAGCAGGCTTATCTGGATACTCCAGTTTTTCAGCTCTTAAGTGATAATCAGCTTGTGGTAACTTGCCTTTTATCCAGAAAAAAAAATAATGTTTATAAATATTCTCATTAACATCCATTTTGTTGAATGGGGGGAGATATGCTACTTAGTTAAACACTAATTACATTTTAAAATTGGCCTTGAACTCACAAAATAAATCTGAAAAATCGGTAAGGTTAAAGTCTAACTGATAAGATAAAGGTGTTCATGTTTTCATGAAGTTTCTGCGTGATAACTGTAACGTGGTCTATTTCTTCTCACAACTCCTTCAGTTTGCCCTTCAAACTTTCTCGGATACCTTGACACAATCACTGGTTAGTATTGTTCCCTATTGTGTTGTGTTAATACAGAGAATCATGTTATGACATGTAAATCTAAACCTTCAGGCCGTCCTCATTCTGGAGTATTCTTTCAGGGTCTTCAAAACCACTAGTAATACAAGCTTATACTAGGATCTCCTCTCCCATACCATTTCCTTGGGAATGGTAGAGTCTATCTCCTAAACCTAAACTGTTCTCAAGCTCTGTTAAACACATGAGTGTTTGACAACATGGAAAGAGAACACCCATCAGTAGAGGGGTGACAGACCAGGAAAGACATAGTAAGACAATGGTATTTTCAGTATCATTTGCTTTAAGCTATAAAGTACTATGATTTAATGAAACCAATATACAATGCTAATAAGACTGACAGCAAAGTGTGTGAAATAGATGAATGTAATTGAAGCAGCATTCAATCCATCACCGGCATGCTCTAGAATCATGAGTCAAGCCTTGGTTTCTCTGAAATGGGTAAAAGTTTTTTGATGCCAAATGTAAGAGACTTTTAAAAGCAATGATCAGAGAGCCCAAGCTGCTTTATGAGAGAATTCACTTTTCTGATGTGGTCTTTAGCAGTAAACCAAATATATGTTGAAAATGTGAAACAAATCATCATCCAATGTGGAAAGTCTCACACAGCAATTATCTTTGGTAGAGAAGTGAATAAAAGATAAAATTAACTCCGTGGTTTATGTTAATCCTCTCTCCCAAATTATTAACTATAATGTAGGTTTTTTATTGAAATTAATGTTATGGCATTTAGATAGTTTTCATTCTAGTATCCTGGTAATTATTTTTCATCAGAAAATGTACATTCATGACCACCTAACATTTGTTTGATTAAGTTTGCCCTTTCCGTTATATGTTTGGAGAAATGCTAGTGAAATCTACTAATGTGGATGCCTTATGTATTCTCTCAAGTGGAATCAGATGGGATTTTTGTTTTCTAGTCTCTTCTATCTGAAAAATAATTGAGTTATGAGTATTCTTATATTATTTCCAATATGTACCTACTGACCTTGGGATGAAAGAGAAAATGACAAGCATCATATTTAAAACTTAGAGGGGCATCTCTTACTAGGGTGCTTTTGCTATCTTACTTTCTAAGTCTTTTCAGTTAGTAACTCAATAATGTAGACAAACTGAAGGACTCTTTACATCTGAGACACATTTTTTAAAAAAACAATCAGCTTGTTGCTGGTGAGGTGTCTCAGTGGTTGTAGGTGCTTTCCACAAGTATAATGACCTGGGTTTGATCCCTCGGACCCACAGAGTGGAAGAAAAAGTTTACTCCCACAAATTGTCCACTAACATATGTGATGAACATATGTGCATGTATACACACACACACACACACACAGAGAGAGAGAGAGAGAGAGAGAGAGAGAGAGAGAGAGAGAGAGAGAGAGATGATTATACACATATACACACACAGACAAACACACACACACACACGCACACTAAACGTCAAAAAATGAGCTTTGTATCTTTGGTCCCTTTCTTTCTTCCTGTAGTTGAACTATGTCCCATAAATTTATGTAAACAATCAATGTTGTTGCATGGATGCATGGTTAAACATCTAGTACATGAATCTTCAAATTATTCTACCAATTTGTTTATAGAAATGAATGTTACAAAATAGTTGTAAGATCAATGAAGGAAATTTGGGATGTGTTAAAAAAATAAGACAATTTCTGATTCTAAAAAAACGTATACTCCACCTGAAACAAGCAAACAAAAAACTATATAAAATATATGAAACAATAGTTTTAAAGAGGCATTAGGTGTTCTGTATTAGGTATAAAATGTCTCCTGAAGGCTCAAATTTTGGGAAATTAGTCTATGTTACTGACACTACTTATGAGGCAGTGGGAATTTAGGAGAAAAGAACTAGCTCTAAGAACCAGGTTATTGAGACAAAACACATCTCTTCAGGTAAGTCATTTCTGTCAAGCAATTTGCCACAGTGATGTGAAAAGTAACTCAAAAGAAAGGTAAAGGTGATTGCATACAAGACAGAAATCCCTTTTATGCAGTATTTCACCTAGGAAAACGATCTTTGAAAAAAACTCCATTTGTAACGCTAACGAACTAGTGATATGAAAATGGTGAATTAGATAGTGCTTCACCATCTAGCTGTGTTCTCCCAAAATGGTGAAAGAAATGAAAGTGAATGTAATCTGCCTTCTAAAACTGAAAGACAGTTGACAAGAAATACAGAAGAAATGAGAACTTGTACAGCTGTACAACAGGTAAAAAATCAGCAAAATCCAGACATGCAAAGCATGATGAGGCACCCTTTCCCCAAGAGACAAGCGGCAAGGAGAAAGAAAATAAACAAAAGAGAGTATGTGGTGGTAAGCCAGACCTTAGCAACATATATTGGTCAAACAAAACACTATGAAAATAAATGACCTCTATGAGGTCTGAGGAGTCGGTATATTTTGGTCATGTTTATGTATTTCTAATGTTACAGAAGTAATATTTTTTAGCTTTTAGTGATGCATACTGACATGGAAAAGAGTAGAAATGACAAGATTGTTTCATGTTAAATTCAAAATAATACAAGAGCAATATTTAAAGGCACAGATAAAACAAGGTTGAACTTGGTGTCTTTTCTCTGGCCCCATAACAAGGAGCTGAAAGAGAATAATTTAGACTGAAAATGAGCTGAAATTCTACAGCCCTGAAAACAGAGATCTGAAATGGCACTAATGCTCACTGAGAGAGAGCATCTAAAGTAGCAGGACTTAAAATCATTCAAACTCAGACCACTTAGTCTCTAATCACCATAAAAAAGGTACATAAATCACAATGATGCCAAGAAGAGAAAAGTGAACTGGAAACAGAAGTCTCTGAAAGTGAGGTGGTTGCATTATCTTTATCCTTACTATATCATTATCCTTAACTGTGAAATCTACCAGCGTCCACCAAAAGAACGATTCTTGGATCATTAGAACAATCCTGAGGCTGCTACAAAACACTATTGTCAAATGTGATATCCTTTACTGAAACAACTCATGAGACAATATTTACAGAACATAGTTTATCATTGGTTAATATGTTCTAGAGTATTGAACCAATGTGATCACAGGAAGTTCTGGATATAAGCATGAAGTCCATCACAGACAATTAAGATTATCCCTTTGTACACCTCAGTGGATTCTGTGTTCCTTGGAGTTTATTACTCAATTAAGTAATTACAGGGGTTTTTTTTGTATCAGATTAAGGTATGTCTCTCATTGAATTTATTTAATTGATTTTAATCTTTCAAATATATTTGATATCAATTTTCTTTAATAAAATTTTATTACATTTTTGGGATTTAAAATTGGATTTACTTCTAAAATTACTATACTTTTTACTAATTTTTCTCCTTTTCTTTCCTAATTTGTAGGTCATACTTTCCATTTTTATACTTTAAAATTTCTCCTAGTAACTACACTAATATTTTAAATCATAATCAAATTGGCTTTAGGGATATTCATATTTATATAGTGTGGAAATAGAAAGTTACATCTCCAAATGTGACTCCACATTAGATTTACTAAAAACTATGAGAATTTTGAAGAATGTGTACATAGCAATTCTTGTAAGTGTACAAAAACTAAAAAATATTTTTTCAGGCAATACAAAGCTTCTAGATGAGTACATATCTTATTTGTTTGTTATGTTTGTTTTTTTTTATTTTTAAGAAAAAGACTCATCTGCCCCAGGCTTCCTCATCCTCGTATGTAGCTCAGGAGAACCTGTACTTCTGATTCTCTTATTTTCCCTTCCCAAATGCCTGGATTGAATAAATGAATGTACATCTTCTTTAATTTAATATTGTGTAATTAATTTTCTCAGCACTTCCTTAAAGAATATGTTATCATTCATGCCTGCTATTAATAACAAGTATTTCTTATACTTTCTGATGGAAGTAATCTATAATTTTTTATTTTGTTGAACCAATAATTGCTTAAACTTGTCAATATACTTAGAAAATTATTTATTATGCTACTTCGCATATATTTTCTTCCTATGCATTCAATTTTCTTAATCTTTAGATACAGCTCTAAGTATGTTTTTAAGATAACCTCCAGATACAAAATGTTAGTGTTATTTGCTTGGAAAGTTGACTGCATGTTGCCATCATATGTGTTGGTCCAGTGCCAATTTCCACACTTTGACCAATACATGTGCCAGTATCTAACCTGCTTTATAAGCAACACATATTACACCAAACTCAAAATCTATTGGCAAGAGCAAAAGTTCTAACCTCACTGAAATAAGATTCATAAGTTTTAGTTGTCTGAAACATGAAAATTACATGCTAGGACAACCAAATTTATTTAAGCTTGATTTATTGAGTTAATATTTATACACATGTGTGTGCAATTGACTATTCTTTTTCATAAATAAACATTTTGCTTCATTCTGTTTATTTACTGTTAATGGTTTTAGTGATGCTGGCTATAACATCTGATCAGAAACTCTAATTAGAAGATCGATGAACTTATATAAAAATGAAGTACTTATCATTTAAATAAGATTCAGTAGAAAAAAATTCAAATACACATCATTCCAGAGTGATTTGGTCAGATTTGGTCAATAATAATTTGAGACACTGTTGTTAAAGAGAAAACAGTCATGTGTTAAGTAACACTGTGTGGCTATCACATTGCGTCTTCAGTACAATTCAATGCACTAAACCATTGACAGTAAAGTCCTTGTCTATTTTTATCTTTATTTCATAAATATACATTTTTATGATCTTCCCTTAATTGCGCATGTAGGTACATGTGTGCAGCACACACATACCCTTCATTTTGAAATATGTCCCCACAACTTTATGCTGGTATGTCTCTCTGTCTGGTTAATTAGTACATTTATACATAGCCTCATTGGCTGTGTGAATCTTCACCCTGTTCTATGTTGCTTTTCATTGTGTCTTCATTGTCTGACCCACAACAGGTACTAAGTAACTACTCATTAAAAATGAGACAATCTGTCTCTCAAGCAATTTTTTTTAAATTGAAACATAACCATTCACACTGCCACTGCACAAAAAGAAAATCTACTTTGAAAAAATGTGAATTGTGGACATCTTGTCTTTTTTTTAACTTTATGCATTATGAGGGAACACTTCTAAGATGATTGCATTGACCAATATGTAGAAGCTGGAAAGGAGAACCATTTTCTGGATCCTTTAAGGAATTTGATAAATATAAATTGAGTTTGGTAATGGAAATTAGCAAAGACTTACAAGAACAATGAGTCGCAATAAAGTGCAGTCTAGGAATAGTCAGAAACCTGATCTCTCTTGTCCAGAACTTAAACCATGAAGTGCTCCTTTGGGGTGCTTGCATGTAGCACTGAGAATCCCAATATCAGCTTTCAAATTCAAATCTCAAATCTGCCACTTCTCTTCTGAAGGAGCCTAAATGAACTTTTACCATTTAACCACCCTATGTTTCAGCATTTTCGTTTATAAAATTATAACATACTTTATGTATCCTTATAATAGTATTGAGTTTCCTGTGAGGGGAGCAATATTGAGTAATAAGTAATATTGAGTTTCCTGTGAGGGAAGACCACAATCACTCGTGTGAAAATATTGCCAAATCTAGTTCGTAGTAAGAACTCAGCTGAATGTTCAATTGAGTGAGTCAGTGATCCTGGCTGAATTTTAAAATTACCCCTAATTATTTCGTTCATTCATTCTGCTCATCACAATTTTTTGTCCTAATATATAGTTCTAGCCACCCAGCCTTGCCTCCTTTATAAACCAATTCATGTCACAGTCTCCTCCTCGTAACGTGGTTTTCCTTTGAAGAACTGATTTTAGAGTGATAATATTCCATTATCGTTTCTATCAAATTAGAATGCCTTGGCCACTTTTTATTCATGTTCCTATGTCTCCCATTGCATGATCAGCTCATTGACAAAGTTGATTTTCTGTTCTTTTCTTTTTCAGTACTGACGACTGAACCCAGGGCCCCATACATGCTAGGCAGGAGCTCTCTACCACTAACCTATATCCCAGTCCTCAAACTTTTCTCCTATTCTTTCATTATGTTCTATAGTAACATGTATTGCCAAGTATATATATAGGGAAATTATCTATATTAGGAAATAAAAAGATTAACCCCTTTAAAATGAGGCCCAGAAAATGCTCAGTGTTCTAGTTACACAAAAACCTTACAAACATGCTTGTCAAAGCAGGCTCTAGGTAATTACATTTGCAGAAATCATGTTAAAACTGTCTCATAATGTTTTATTATAAAAAAAAACTTTGTATATTTAATTCAAAGCTGAGATGTACATTCTATTGTGCCAAGTTGGCATTTGTACCATCTTATAAGACAATGTATGTCAAATGAGCTTAAGGTTCATAACTGACGTCTACTGTAGGAGCTAATACAATAAGAATGATTATGATGCCTGAGATGAGTTATTTGGCCAACTTCTGCCTGGCAATGTCCTCCTGTTCTCTTAGATAGTAACTCTGACTTTTTGTTTTGCAATTTTTGCCCCTCTCTGTAGAAAGAACTGCAAGTTGAAATTTAGGACAATAGCATGAACACTTCTCATTCAGATTCCATTGACTGTTTCTAAATATAGTACTTAATAATAGCAGTAATTTATTCACTGTGTTGGGCACTTGACACATTACTCACAGAGATATTATGTCTCCATAACAGCTCAGACTATAAAAATGTCTTGCTTTGTCACCCACACTCAAAGAAGATAATGGTTCTCATACGTTTGCATGAAGGCAAAGTCACTTTCCCAAATGATAATTATAACTTAGACCAAAGTAAGATTTATTGAGCTGGTTGATTTTCAGACTGGGCAGCCCTTTATAAATCATTGGCCAAACTCTAAAAATGTATTAGAACATCAGAAGCCATTCATATTTCCTTCTTGTGTTGTTCTGCCATGATTACTAGCCTCGTTTGTCATGGTCCTCCTAGTACGTACTTAGAATGATACTAGTACCGTGTACACAACAACCTGGCAGTGACTGCCCAGGTCCTAATGGATGTAACTTCAGCAACCAGGATGGTCTTCTTGGCCTGGAACTCTTGTTTTAAAACATCTTACTGAGTTTGGGAACATACATTTATTTTATAATTAAGCCTAAATAAACTGTGAAAATTACAAAAGGAAAGAAATCTTCAGGGCTTACCAGCACTCTTGTGATACGTATGTTAGAAATTAATGGAAATTATATTATATGGTATTGTATGTTTTTTTTTTAAATGTCACAGTTTTCTACCCAACATCTTATACTCTACGGATGAAAGAAAAAAACTTAAAACAAACATTTAATGACACAACTGTTAATATCTATGACCAGGGTCCTCTTCGGAGGTGTTTGTGTTTGTTCTTTCAGGCTCTCTACCTGGTTCTCTGACTTTACTGGCTACAATTGGGAGACATTAAAAAATAAATATCCTCCTCTCCTAACATTATAAAGGAAATGGAGAGAAAACTTTTGGGGAGTTTTTATTACTTTGAAAGAAATTTGTTTCCTGGAATTACGCTTTTTTTTCTGCAACATCCAATCCTTTGCACTTATGACTCATATGCGTTCCATTCAAGCATCTTTTTCTAAGTACACAAATGTGACAAGCAGCCCACGTCTTACTCCCAAGGATGGAGAGGACATGACAGAGCCGGAGAACAATGGCAGAGCTCGATAAATTAAAAAATGTTATAATGTGATAAAAGCAAATAAGAATTAAAGTATTGATTTTGGGAAAACACTTCGTTGGAGGATGGTTCAATGGTATTCAAGTCAAAATGATTGACATGAGCAAATTTAAACAATCTGGAAAAGGGACATGGAAAATGAGTCATATGCTCTTGTCACCACACCAGGGAGTGATGCAGACAGTAAAAATGAAAAGAAAGGATAATAAGCATGATGATTGCATTCTTTAATATGAAGTACCCTCAAATCAAATTCTTAACTAAGGAGAATTACCTTTGGCTTCAGTGGAACTGGAGATGATTCGATTGTAAATCATGAGAGAAAACATTTCATTACTTAGAGTGCTGCAGGCTATGCAGCACAATGTAATAAGGAAAGAAATTTTCATCCTGTGAATGTTCCTTTTTGTTTTCTTCTGACATGAGTCTTATGTGTCCCAAACTGGCTTTGAAGTCATTTTGCAGCCAAGGATGACCAACGAATGAACTTCTAATCCTCCTGCCTCCACCTCTTGAGTGCTGGGATCCCAGATACTATGCCTAGTTTGTGGGCGTTAGAGATCAAATCCATGGCTTTGTGTGTGCCAGGCAAGCACTATAGCAATTGAACAACATGTGTTGCATGTGACTAATCTAGAGAATGTTTTGAAATTTAGGTGGGAGAAAGATAGATATAGAGAAGGATAAAAGTAAAGATATCTTCATATATATATATATATATATATATATATATATATATACACACACACACAATCATTTTTTGAGAATTTCTGAACAACAGCTAGGGAGCTTGGATGGGACTGACCTAGGCCCTCCACATATGTGTGACAGCTGTGAAGCTTGATCTACTTGTGGGATACCTAGTGTTGGAAACATGGCCTGTCCCTCATGCTTTGGCTGGCTTTTGGGAACCTATCTTCACACTAGGTTGTCCTTTCCAGCCTTAATACAAGGGGGAGGCGCTTAGAGTCCTACTTCAACTTGATATGTGCCATGCTTTGTTGACACCCATGGGAGGCCTGCTCCTTTTTTAACAGAAACAGAGGAAGAGTGGGTTGGGAGGGAGGGAATTGGAGGGGAAGAGGGAGGGTAAACTGTGGTTGGGATGTAAAATAAATGAATAAATTTTTTAAAACAAAACAAAAAAGAGAATTTCATATATGTTCATATTATAAAATATATATCTGGATCATATACAGTCCCCAATTTCCCCTCCAAGCCCCTCTGGAGGCCACCCCCAAACATCTCTCTCCCAACTTCATGCCAACCATTTTAAAATAAACTTACATCCCATTGTGTCCAGTTAGTGCTGCTTGTGTATACATGAGTGTGAGGGCACAAAGTGGAGCATAAACAACCTCTCAGTGGCCACAATCCCAAAGACAAGTGGTTATCCCTTCCCCAGTCCCCAACTGTCAAAAGTTCCTCAACTAAGTAGGGATGGGACGTTTTGAGCCTTCTAGAAAGGAGAATGTGAAGGTAATGATAGAATCTGAGAACTCAGCATCTTAAATAGCATCAGTTTAAATCAAGTGGGTGAAAGACAGGGATGGTGTACTTCCCTGTGATACATTGATTGACTCTGTCTAAAAATGTTTTCTCCTCAGCTGACACAGAACCTTTAGCAGCTCTTGAATGGGAAAGCATGAATCATTAGTAATTTTATTGTTTGCCTTTTAAAATAATTCAATATTTTTTGCCACTTTAGAACTTTATTGCTAGGTTAATTATTATCTTTATGTAACAATCATTATAGTTGCTACATTGAATAAAATGACAGCTTACAGAGCTTTGCCTTAGAGATCTGCTTACTGACTGATTGCTCATTAGTGACTGAAAGCTCCATTTCCTTGCTTAACTTTGAAAGTGTTCTGGCACACTTTTATGTCTTTTAATATGTGAGTAACAGGATTCAATATCCATGTTTAAGTCTTTTTCTAGTATTACATATGCTGAAGGCACCACACACTTTGGTTTTAGTACATAGAGTAATGAATTGAATCACTGGTGAAGCTTCCTTCACCATAGGAAGGTGCTATAGCAAGCTGCAGTGGGGGGAAAAACACATGAGTGGTCTTATCCAACACTGGGCTCTACATGCTGCAATGCCAACCTGCCAGACAAGTTGCACCAACAAATTATATAGTGGCATGACTGTTATGGGGTAACCAACCACTCTCTGACTGGATCCCAAACCTGCTCAATGGGACAGAGGGTAGGGTGAATTCATGCCTTCTCCTGTAAACTTGGTCAAAAGCCTATGACTGGGGAGATTATAAGCCTTAGAGGAACCTACTATTGCTACATTGACAAATGGTCATGTCAAACTACAGTCTAAATACGTTTATAGCCATATATCTGAGTTCCTTTCAACCTTGGTCAGAGAAACTTCTTTTTGTGTAGACATACAATATACAGACATATAATTGGTCAAAATGCATAGAATAAATAACTGCTAAGTGTCCAATCATTATTGGGAAGTCTATGTCAACCCCTTCAAGGCTCAGGGAACATCATGGAAGATGGCATGGAGAAGAGTGCTCAGAAATGCTGTCTTCCAGACCTGACATACATGTTGCACACATAAACTCACAGCAGCTATGATTACCTGAAAAGACCCCTAGATAGAGCTAATCAACATTCCTTCATCGATTATGGAGAGGCCCAGAAGGACAGGTTCCTAGCTGGAGAGATATGATACTTGCTAACAGCTTAAGGGAGAGAGGACCTTAACTGCTTTTCTTTGCGGTTGTTCATACTCCAATAGACAGCCCCATACTCATGTACATACAAGCAGCACAGATTGGACATTTTTCAGACAAAAACCCTCATCAATCTAAAGTAGCCAATGGGTCAATTTTATTATAAATAGTATGAAAAATCATTCACAGTAAGTGAGTCAAGATTTGCCTGAATTTGGAACAGGAAATTTTGACCTTTGATTAGTTTAAATAATTTGGTGGATTTTTTATAGGATGATCAACAAAAATCTCATAAATTTGAAGCTTACTAAGATGCTATTTGAGCTAGCATAATCAGAAAAATGTCATGATGCAGATACTTCATGTCTGAAATAAAGAAAAATTCTAGCTGTAAAATAAGTTTCATTTGTAGAATTATTCATTAATTAATGCATCTTAAAATCAAATTATTAGATCATAACAAGAATTGATAAATGATAAATCAAAGCAAACAAGGAGAGAAAAAAACTAAGGTACTCCCCATAAAGAAATACAAGCGTAATTTTATGAAATGATCATTTCACATATGCATACATGTATATGAGATAGATAGGTAGATAGATAGATAGATAGATAGATAGATAGATAGATAGATAGATAGATAGATAGATAGATAAACAGACATACAGATGATACAGATATATGGATGTTTACATGTAATATAAAGCATGCATATATAAATGAAAGATGAGGCTGCAAGTTAAGATATGTTTCTTATTACGGGTCATTATGAAAAAGGCCTTTGACGTAAAATTCTCTATCCTCAAACGAATTCTATGTTTTTAAGCAGAGGAACTATCTTTCTATAGGGTTGCACTCATCAGTTTCAGTAGAAGATTGTATGCATTAAGTCACTTTGAACTTTACTAAGTATCCCTTTACAAGGTTAGCTCCCTGTGGATGATTTAGTCAAGGATTTGTAGAGAATCCTGGAGATGCTCACCAATACTTTGCATTTTTAAAAACTACCAGAGACAAAGAAAAAGAAAGTCTATTCACTCGTGCTGCTATGTGATTGAATTCTCAATGTTTTTCTAGGGTGAGCAGCAATGGCTCTCTTTCCTAGGTGAAGAAGTTGAAACGCAAAGAACTTTAGTAACTTTCAAAAAAGGCACATCTCTTATTAGCGGCAAAATGAACCTCAAACCTGTGCTGTCTGCATCAAAGGCCTGCATGTAAGTCTCCTGAGGTGTTATAATCTTCTGAGAGATGCTGAAAAGATTAAAATTAAAAGGGGAAATAACATAACCAGTGCACGAAAATCAAGGTTTGATTGTGTTACAGTCTAGTGAAATATAATTTAATTTTGGACTCCATTTTCCCACTGAACCATACCGTAACTAATAGGCAATACTCCTCTGTGAATCAGAGTCCCAGCGCTTGCATTTTTTTTTTTTTTGTGGTCTCATGATATGAAACAATGTGCAATGTTTTGATTTCTCTGTACCCACAATCCAAGCCTTTCAAAAAACAACAAAATTCCACAAAGGAGGAGGAAAAAATAAATCTTAGAGAATTTTGGAAAGAACAGTATCAACTTTATAGCAATCATAAGAAAATCATCTACATTTGTATCAAATATCAGGTTTCCAATGCAGGGAAAGAACGCCGCTGTGCCTGCCACTTTAAATTACTCCCTGTCATGTTTCTATCCCTCCTCCTCCCCTGGGATGTTAATGTCTTGAAGAAATATGTGTGCACTCTGAAAATATTTCCTGAAGTCAGTGGATTCCATATGTTTCTAGGGAAACAAATTATTCACTCTGTGGGTCATTCCTGGCGACATTTAGATCTTCTAATCAGTTCTTTAGGTCCTTTGCTCTCTGTATTTTCTGGGCTCTCTTATGTAGACCTCCATAGAACACATGAAACAGTTTCATTGACTCAAACTCTCCTTTATCCTAAAAGAACACATATGCACTCTCCCTCCCTGCCCCCCCTCACTTAACACATGCACATTGAACATTGATATAATAAAAGTAAGACAGCTACTTCAAACTAAATAAATGGTGGTTCCAAATGCAAAGGAAAACTTTTGAATGTACAGTGAAATGTGCTCGATATCTGTAGTACATACACAAAGTTGATTAGAAAGATGACAAAAAGAACACATAAGTAAAGATCAAGAATTGAGACTGTAAGCCGGGCGGTGGTGGCGCACGCCTTTAATCCCAGCACTCGGGAGGCAGAGGCAGGCGGATCTTTGTGAGTTCGAGGCCAGCCTGGGCTACCAAGTGAGTTCCAGGAAAGGCGCAAAGCTACACAGAGAAACCCTGTCTCAAAAAAAAAAAAAAAAAAAAAAAAAAAAAAGAATTGAGACTGTATATGTGTAATACTGACTATATGTGATGTAATTACATATACATATATATATATATATATATATATATATATATATATACCAGTAACTACACATATATCTATATTATGTATGATGTGTGTGTGTTTGTGTTCAGATGCATACAAATGAATACTGAAGCACTTTCTGCCTATTTGTTCTCTGGAATACTCCTTAGCAATTCTCTTTTCTTCCTGTGGTGTTGGAATGTCCCCATAGTCCTTCATTTGTCCCCTTTGTTACACTAAGGAATGCCATTATTATTCCAGGCTTGACTGTCATCAAGGTATGACAACCTCTCAAATGTTTATTTCATCCATTAATTGCCTATAGACTTGTTCCCAGAATTTATATTATTCAGTTAAGGCAAGACAATCAAAGTCATTACTATGTTTTAACTTACAGTTGCACAGGCTAGAACCATAGGCTAAATATGTAAATACACCAAACAAATAGAGAAACACCTAAACAAAGATCAAATGAAAATAGACGGGTTGGGAGGCGGCTCCCAATGGTAAAATGTTTGCTGCACAGGCATAGGGACCTGGGTTCGTATCCCCAGTACCCACTTTTTAAAGTCTGTTGTGACAGTGCATGTCTGTAACCCCAGTGCTGGAAAGCAGAGAGAAGGATCTCTAGGGCTTGCTGGCCTGATTGATAGTTGAGTCAACCCATGACAGTAGACAGCAATTGAGGAAGACAGAAGACAACCGAAATCGATGTCTGCCTTCCACACAGGCACACAAACACATGTGTGTGAGAACACATACACACAGATAAAACTACATGGCAAAAAGAAAGAAAGAAAGAAAAACCAAGGCACAAAAAGGGAGAATAAGGAAGAAGAAAACGACACTGAGGAATTAACATTTCTGTTGAGTTAAACTTAAAAGGAAGACCCGGGATAGCAAGGATTTGAGAGAAAATTGTTCCAGGGTTTCTGGCACAGAAACCCTCACCTCCTAATCTTCCCCTGAGCTCTGAACAAACTTCCACAACTGCCTACCAGACAGCTTGTTTGTATAGTCTGTAATTTCCTTAATCTTCAGAGGTTTACAACAGAACTCTCTAATTTGTCAAACAAACACAATTGCCCCGCGACTCTTAACTGCTATTTTTGTCTTGGTTAAAGGATCCCACCATTCACCCAGGCTAAACACCTCAGAAGTCTTGGCAGCAATCCCCCCTCCTCACTCCCGTCTGACATCATCTCCCACTGAGTCTTGTGCAGTCTACTCCACAGAGAAGATGCTTGTTACAGGTTTTCCTTGGGGTGCAGGGTGGGGGCACGGGAGTGAGTGAATCAACAAACAAACCAATGAGCAGAAATGTCTACATTTCTGACTACTCATGAGAAAAGTGTCTAATTGCCACCATGGCCTAGTCTCTCTCAATGAGATGGTGTGTTTGGAATGTTTACTCTGCCCGTCAAAGAACAATAGCTAGTTTATTTGTTTGTTTTTAATACATCCTGACTGCAGTTTTCCCTCCCTCCACTCCTCCCAGACTCCCAACCCCACCCCACCCCATACAAGTGGGGAGGGAATTGTAGGAGCCAGAGTGGTTGAGGACACCAGGAGAACAGAGAATCAACTACCCAGGGCTGGTAGGGACTCACAGAGACTGAAGCAGCATTCATGGAACCTGCATGGGTCTGACCTAGGCTCTCTGCATATATGTTATGGTTGTTAACTTGTTATCTTGTATCTTGTTATGCCATATTTGGTGGATATCCCTGGGAGGCCTACTCTTTTCTGAAGGGAAATAGAAAACATAACAAGTTTTTATTTTTCATTATTTTTCATCAAATCCAAACTTGGCTTGTCCATTCATAGAAGGCTTGTTCTATGTCAGGGTTGATATAAATATTCTCTCTGTCCTGCACTACCACTTCTGACTCCTCCATCTAAAACTCACAACGCAGCTACTTTTAAGCACATGCTATCAAGCTCTGGCACGTGATGCTTCTGCCTTATTTGGGTGTTGATTAGCCTCTTAGCCATTCCTTCTCTGTCAGTCCCTTCGTATTTTATTATCGGAAGAGTCCTGGACTACGGTGATGCTGCACCCATCCAAGCCCACGCTCTGTGCTGTTTCTGCCTCACACTCCGACAAGCTGAACTCCACAGTGTTTGTTCAATACATCCCATGTTGTTCAGGCTCAACTATATTTTCTTAAGTTCTTTTTTTGTCAGTTCTATAATACTAGCCTCAAATCAACACACATTACCCATCAAAATCTTTTTATGCAATCTTTCCCTTTTTGTTGATTAAATTTATTTTTTGAGAATTTTTCGTGTGTATATGTAACACATCCTGAGCTCTCGGACCCTCATCTTTTCATACTTCCTGCTGCCTCTTTGGCCCCGCTCTCTCTCATCTCCATTCTATGTCTTTAGCCTCACTCTCTCTCTCATCCCTCTTCTACTCCTTCACCCCCAACTTCTCTCATCTCCCTGCTATCCTTTTCCCCCGACCATTCTCTACAAATGTCTTTTAGTCATTTTTGTCTTGTAAGCCACTGCTTTTAACATGGGCCCTCTGTGGTTCCATGGGATAGAGTTATCTACTGGAGCCTGGTAGACTCACCAACTGATGTACAACTAAAGACAATGTCTCCTCTTCTTCCAGAAGCTACAAACATTTTACAAGTTAACATTTTAGCAAGTAAGTGGTAGGACCCTGTGATAGTTTGAATATAATTGCGCCCCCCCCACACACGAGCTCTTAACAAGTGGTACTATTAGGTGGTGTGGCTTTGTTGGAGTAGGTATGGCCTTGTTGGAGGAAGTGTGAAACTATAGGGGTGAGCTTTGATTTCCTCCCTCCCATAATGCTAAAGCCATACCCAGTGTCTTACTTAACTCCTTCTTCCCTGCAGATCAAAGATGTAGAACTCTCAGCTCCTTCTCCAGCACCATGTTTGCCTGCACACTGCCATGTCCCACCATTCTGATAATGGACAAAACCTCTGAACTGTAAGCCACCCCAATTAAATGTTTTCCTTTCTAAGAGTTGCCATGGTCATGGTGTCTCTTCACAGCAATAGAAACCCTAACTAAAACAGACCCCATTAGTCTCTCTCACTTCCATGACTAACAGAGCCAGTCTCGTGTGGCCCAATGCAAGTAACTTGTTCTGAATTCATGATTGAAATCATTGTGTCCAATCTAAAGGATGACATCTCCAGCCCTTTGTCACCCTACCTTCTGGTTCCTATATACTTCCCACTCCCTCTTTTGCAATGTTCTTTGGGCCTTATAGGATGCGATGTAAGTATCTTATTTAGAACAGAACAATTTAATTTTGGCATCCTGTGTAGCCATGAGTCTCTGCATTCATTGTAGTTCACACATCTGGCTCTTGGTTGGCAGTGACCATGGAGAATGGCTACTGAAACTTTTCTTATTAATCTAATTCCATATGAACTCTACTTCCACTATGTCTTATAACATTTTGGTCAGCATGTATTCTTAAATAAATAACACCCTTTCGTATACTTGTCACATGGGAATATCTACTGTTACTAATCTGCACTTACACATCATAATATAAGCTGATGAGTGTAATATAGCTCCATTCTTACACAGATTCTTGATAAGACTTGTGAAATTGAAAGAGTATGACTTCTCATGTTTGTTAATAATTCAGAAGTTCTTAATTCCAAAATTCAATCCAATAAAAATATGGGATTGGGAAACAGGCTAGGGCAGTAATTATTTCAAATTCTGAATGCCTGGCACCCAGCTCTGATGTTCAAATAACTTTGTCAAATTAAGGGATTCTGTTCTGTCTCTCCAGCATCTGTGCAGAACACACTAAGAGCAACGCATCCCTTATTAAGAGGCACACAGTGCTAGAAAGGAAATAAGAAGCCAGGAAAAGTGGCAGCAGTTTTACAAAACTGGAACTCAAAATCTTAACCAATCAAAAAATCATCTGAGAGGGATAATAGTGAGAGAGAGGATGAACAAGAAGGAGGAGAGAGAGAAAGCTCTATTCTCACCCCAGATATACTATTTAGAATCTTAGAAAGCTGGAAAAAAACCACTTAAATAATATACATTCTTACATGAAACAAGTGTAGAAACTCTCTTGGAAGACATATGGCTAAGAATTCCTTCCATTTCTTACCAGTATGTTCTTTACTGTAAACATTCAATCTACAATGAGATAGCCAGAGCTAAATATGGCTGTTCTCCTTGAATAAGTATTTAGGAAGTGTTTTTTAGGCAATAGAACTGGGCAAATCAACAGTTAGTGGTAATTACAGGGAAATAGTTTTAAAACATCTAATTTAATGTGGATTTAATTTATTTAAAAGTTACATAATATATATACTTGAAATTGGGTATGTGAAAAAGAACTTTCAGTCTAGTATTTTTCATGAGATTGTTGAATACAGAAAGACTAGGAACTACTAGTAAGTACTTGGTATTGTTTGTTCTTGGCTTGTCATGCACAATTGTGTCATATGAGCAGGCTCAAGCCAAGGAGAGATAACTTCGCAATGTAAAAGCAGCATGACAACTAAAGAAAGATCACATAAGGTCACAAGAGATGGCCAACTGGAGTTTTTGTTTGTCAACCTTGGGGTTAATGACAGTGGAATAATACTTTCCTTAGTGATCCAAGTCTTTTCCATCTTTCAGACAAAACTAAGAAACCACACCTTGTTCTCAGAAAATATTTAATAACTGAGAACTGATGAGAGAGCAAAACGTCAAGTAATATTTCCCGTCCTAAAATTAAAAGGCATCTGACAAGAGACAGGACCCCTAGGCACTGTTAAGTCCATCTATTCTACCTTCTGTTCATTCTATTGATGAATCACTAGGGAGAAAATAAAAGCTGTCTTAGTAAAATCTGGGTGTTTTTATCTAAATAATAATAATAAAGACAAAAGTGAATCCCTGCTCTGAATGTGTTAGAAATAGAAAACTTTGACCTGCCCAAACAGAAAAGGATTCACCCATTCAATAAAAATGAGTGTCAAAACATTATATATGTATATATATATATATATATATATATATATATATATATATATATATAGCCGGGCAGTGGTGGTGCACGCCTTTAATCCCAGCACTCCGGAGGCAGAGCCAGGTGGATCTCTGTGAGTTCGAGGCCAGCCTGGTCTACGGAGTGAGATCCAGGAAAGGCGCAAAGCTACACAAAGAAACCCTGTCTCGAAAAAAACAAAAAAAAATGAGTGTCAAAACATTATTATGAGAGGGCTGGAGAGATTGCTCAATGGTTATGAACATGAACTGCCCTTGCAGAGAACCAAGTTCGGCTCTCATCAACCAGGTCAAGCAGCTCATAACAGCCTATAACTCCACTTTCAGAGGATCTGACACCTCTGACTACTTACAAGCAACTGCATTCACATCCACATAACCCCATGCTCACACACTTACAAGTACAATAATATGTATATTAAATAATAATAATACATATTTTTAAAATATTTTATAGGAAGTAATAGGGTATGACTTTTATGCTCCCTGTGACCATGCCACACTAAGCTTTTGATTTCCTGTCCACTAGAAGGGACAATACTATTCATAAATTCATAAATCAAAATGACTTAAGCATTGAACATCTATTTCACACATATGAAATTTCTCTATGAACTTTTTGTAACCATAGCAAACCTTAAGAATTTAATGAGCATTGACCAATAAGAGGAAGTGTAATGGTATATGAGAAAATATTCAAAAGGAAGTGCTCTGAACTGACAAATGTAGTTTTTCATGGCTGCAAATTTGGGGGCCATTGAGAGTCATGTGATCTTTGTAAACAAGTTAATCTCACGTAAGGAGTTGGGGAAATGCAGTCTCCTCTCTCTCCCATGGAATAATGCCTTCAGAACTACTTGAGAAACTGCACAGAGCACTGAATACCATCCAGATGCTTTTCCTGAGAACAAATGATATGTGTTAAGGTCTCAAGGCCCTTGTGAGCCCAGCATATGGAAAGAGGAGTGCTAACAGGAAATTAACTGGAAATTAACTCCAATTAACTGGAGTGAAGAGTTAGTGGAGGGTCATGTGACAGCAAGGTAGGCTAGTGGTTCTCAACCTATGGGTCACGATCCCTCTGGGAGTCACATATCAGATAGTCTATATATTAGGTACTTATATTACAATTCATAACAGTAACAAAATTGCAGTTATGAAGTAGCAACAAAAATAATTTTATGGTTGGGGAGTCACCACAACATGAGGAACTGTATTAAAGGGTCACAGTGTTAGGAAGGTTGAGAACCACTGAGGTAGGCAGTCTAGATAAGGCAAATGCTTTTGTCTTCAATCTTGAAAAGACGTGCATTATTTTAGTGGGCAGTGAAAGGACACTCTAAACTTTTAGCTCTGAGCAGCAGACAAAGAAGCACACTGCTTTTCTGCTAACACTGGGCAGCTGAATCTAAAGACTATGTATGTTGAGATCACAAATACCTGTCCCACTTCTTGAATGACTTGACAACAAGCCTATGGTATTAGAGAGGAGGACAGGACTGAAAGGTTTAGGAGAACAGGATTAACTTGATTAAATAGCCAACACAGCTGAAGTCAGGCATTCCAAGATGACACCTGAAATTTAATATTGCTTATGCACAAATAGAAAGGACATATGAGACAATAAAGTTACTTGCCCATCAGGCTACACTTCCGAAAGTTTTCAGCTCGCCACGTAGAGGATCAAGGTTCCATCACAGAAACCCGAGGAAGACGAAAGAACATCCAAACCATAGCAAGAGTGGAAAGCCAAAGGCAGGGAGGGCAGAACTGGCAGAATAACAGCACTGGCTTCATTGCCTGGAGATACTTAGAAAAATGAATGTCAGCTTCAACCGAGACAGAAATATTGAAGTAATAAGAGAAGAGTTACAATGGGCAAGTCAGATGACTTATTCATAGGAGAAAGCAAAGCATTGGCCGTGTCTGGATATCAGAAATAATCAAAATACCTCTTAGTTGAAAGAAAGCAGTGAGCAAGACTCCCCTGCCTCCTTAGCTATTTGGGCAAAGTTAGACTCTTTAAATTAAATACTAATAATTAATAAAGAGAAGAATTTCAAGTGTCTTCTAAGGTGTGGCAATCACAAATGGTGATGGCATTGTTTCCTGTGTTTTCTAACCAGAGGATGAGTCAGAAAATGGAGAATTAAAGAATCCCGAAAAGCAATGGGGTTTGCTGTTGCTTTTATTGTTTGAGGTTATAAAAGCTCCCTAGTTCTTTCCCTCCATAGGGAAATAATGTTCACAGGTTTTCACAGTGGGACCCCGAGGTAAAAGATTCCGTGAGCAGGAACCTCAGACAGGACGTTCTTGCAATCCTCTTTACAGTGTATCAGAATCTCCAGTGAGTACGGAGATCTGTGCTGAGTGCGGAAGGTAGGGGAACGTTGAGTTTTTAGTAAGATCCCAGTGAGATCGAGGCCCCACTTCCCAAAATACATCAAGATGTGTACAAGAGTATTCCAATTTTTTAAAAAATATTCTGTGCTGGGTGTGGTGACATACTCCTCTAATCTCAGCTCTTGGGAGACAAAGGCAGGAGGATCTCTGTGAGTTCAAGGCCACCCTGGTCTACATAGAAAGTTCTGGGACAGCCAGGACTACACAGAGAATCCTGTCTCAAAAAATAAAATAAAAACATTATGTGTTTAAACCATTTTTATCACAAATACTCTGAGTAAGGAATAATCAGCCTAGATTCTTTTCATGTTAGAAAGTGCCTCCAAGAAGCTAATGATAATAAATTTTTCAAAAGAAAAAAATAGCTAACACTTAGTAACATAGGAATTTACACATGGGCACATCTAAAGAAAGCCTATGATCTCTCCCTGGTACACTTTTTTTAGAATGATTTTTTTTTCCTTGTAAACTGACGCTACAGGAACAGGTATTCACTGAGTTTCGACTCAACTCTATTATTACTTTCATGTCCAGAGTGTGATTATTTCATTGGCCAACCAACTTCATCTTTGAAAAAATGTGTCTGAATGTTTTGCCTGAATGGAACATATGCACCACTTACATGCCTAGTACTCCCATCAGATCCTGGGCACTAGAGCTATGGATGGTTGTAAGCCACCACCGTGTAGATGCTGGGAATTAAACCCGAGTCCTCTACAAAAATAAGTGCTCTTAATCTCTGAGCCACCTCTCAGGCCCCTTACTTTCCTCTTTCATTGCTGGTGAAGCAGGCAGAACATTTTAAAGGATTCTTTATGCTGTCACTAATACCTACTGTCCCACCTTCCTCTGATTCTTGAAACCACGAACGCTGCCACCTACACTTTAGATTTATTGAATTTTTACTTTTTTTATTTTTAATTATGTGTGTCTGTGTGCCTGTGTGGGGATATGTGCATGTGAGTACAGGTACATTCAGAGTTCAAAAAAGATGTTAGATTTCCCGGAGCTGGAGCTACAGACATCTGGGAGCTATGGGACATGGGTGCTGGGACCTGAACTCTTTGCAACAACAGCATCTGCTTTTAACATCTGAGCCATCTGTCTAACTCCCCATCACCCACATTTTAAAAGAGCAGTTTTAATTTACCAAACACATTTTGTTTAATTTTGAAAAAGTATTCTCTTTGAGTAATTGTGTATTCCCCCCCAAGAATAGAATCAGCAAAGGATAGACATTAAGTAAGAAGTGTTCCAGAAAGCAATTGCTAGGTATATGTTGAGGAATTCTCATAAGATGACATACTCTTCCACTGAAGCAGCATGGAGTGCCAAAGAGAAGCCTTCTGAGTTCTGTATTCTACACCAGTGCAAGAATGGACTGAATCTACAAGAAAACAGGGCTGGAAGAGCTCTTTGGAGGAATCTACACCAATACATTTTAAAAAAAAATACAATAATCAAAGCACAAAAGTGTTCAGGCAGCACAGGAAACACATTTGCTTAGGAATGAGTCTGACGGGATTAAATCCCAGTTCTTGATAGCATTTCTTCCAACGTCTTGTTATTCATTTGTAAAAATGAGGATAATTGGAACACAAAGTTGGTGGGAAGGTTTAAGGTGCTGATGCATGCAAAGCACTCTATTGGTGTCTGACCCAGAGTCATTATGATTGCCATCACTGTCATGGTTGTTGCTGTCATCATTTTCCAGAACACCATTATTATCAATCTTGTTATTGAGGACTCTTCAGGGGCAGTGCAAGAACCAGGCTTCCATCATTGTGATTCAATATTCTCTCACTCTAGATTCATATACTCTACTTATTCATATACTGTGAACTTAATAACAGTGAACAAGACCGTGATATGAAAAAAAGTGGAGACTCTTTTTGACACTGGAAATTCAGTAAACACCACCAAAAACCTCCCCTTAACACAGGCCATGAGGATGAATAAGTCTTGAAAATGAAAAGTTATAAATCCTCACCACACAGCAGTGTGGTACAGAGAGCTAGGACAATTGAATCCAGAATCTTTCAGAGGCAAACTGAAACTGGTACTTTTTTTCTCTCTCCAGTCTGTTGTTTGTGATGCCAGTCTTCTTTAGTTTTTCCCTTGTTATTCGAGTTGCAAAACCAAACACTCCCATTCGCACAGCAGTACGGAGTGTGAGTCAGGAAGACTCTCACTTAAATATCGGCATCCACAGACTGTGACTTAGGTGAGGCCACAGGAGAGGTGACACTGAGTAAAAACAGGCTGAGGAGCACTGAACTAAACCAGCACTCAAACTCCAAATTCCTGTGCCAATTACATATGTATGTCTTCCTACTACAGAAGCACACTCCCCTGAGCTTGATTTCTTACATATGTATTCTTTACGAGATTTTTCCAAAAAGTGACTTTTGTTTGCAGATCCGCACTCAAGTATGAATGAATTGCAGAGGGAAGCTTTAGAGGGACTAAAGTGGCCCAGCCTCCTGTGAGACAAGTTAGTACTTCTACAGAAATCAGCGGGTCCCAATTTTCTGGGAGGTCAACAGCTGCGCTCCAGCCAGAGGCAACTAAGACACCTGCGAGGATAGGGCTCGAAGCATCCGTCCAGACCTGGCAGTATAGATGTAAGCTTTCTAGTACAGAGAGAAATCTGACAGAGTGAGCAAGCAATGATCATCTTTTGAAGCTGTTAGCAAGACTTCTGTGTAGCATCTGATATTACAATCTGTCATGATCCACGGCCAGGAAAGGAAGAGACAGTCGGGTCCCTGTAAAAGCAGTGGAGTTGTTGGGGGCTTTGTTCCCTCCCTTGCGCCAAATGGGATGGGACTCTGGCAACAACACTTTCAATCAATCCTGAAAACAGTTCTAAGGGCCAAGAAATTACTTCATAAGGGAGAGGGAGGGAGAAAGAGGAGGAGCCGGATCCCCGGGGCAATCCATTTATGCACTGTGGTATGAGATTTGATTATCTTTATCTGATTTGTGTAATTTCTGATTCTGCTGGTCATAAAGTACTCTGAGTTTTTAAAATCCGTGGCTCACATTTTAGCCTGATGACCTGTCTCTACACAATGCTTGGAGGTTCGGCTTCCTCAGACAATTCAGGATGAATTAACTCCACATTCCCTCGTGATATTATCTTGTCTTTTCCTAAGGAACACCGACTTTGCTTTTTAAAATCTGTGCTTCTGATTTATTTTCCCTATCAAGCTAAACTAATAGCATCAGTTATAGGGGAGAGGGGAGTGTTAAATTTCATACAGGGAAGTGTGAATTGCAGTTCTGCTATTATTGTTAACCAATTGTATGAAACTAATCATATTATTTTTGCCCCACCAGGAGCACAGTTTCTTTTGTTTAAAAGATGTATTTTTTTTAATCTCTAAGGATTTAATGCATTCTGACATTCAACAACTTCTGATTCCTAGACAGTCCCCAAGAATTCCCATGCTGCTGAACACTGAGACTGTATTCCAACAACAACACGTGCTTGCTCTCTTCTGACCAGCTGACCAGAGTCAAAGCATCTGAAATGTGCACTAAGGCCATGGTTATTGGGACATAGTCTAAGCCAGGTGATTTAGCAAACAACAAAAATGTGAAAATGTCATGTGTTTGTACAATTCTCTGTAATTCACCCAACTTACAAGAAAAAAAAAATACATGATTGTAGAATTTAAATAAGTGAAGATAAAATAATAAATAAAATAAAATTTGTAGAAAAAGGGGAATATATATAGAGAGAGAAGAAGAAGAAGAAGAAGAAGAAGAAGAAGAAGAAGAAGAAGAAGAAGAAGAAGAAGAAGAAGATTTTAAACATTGACTTTTCTCTTTTTGATGCTATTGATTTGTTTTTGTTTGTTTGTTTTGTTTCTTTCTTTTTTTAAAGACCGACTCTCCATACATACCCAAGGCTGTCCTGGAATTCAATCTGAACCAGGCTGACCTCTAACTTACAGAGATACACCCACCTCTCTCCCTGCCATGTCTTGCTAACATTGACTTTCATATCAGTCTTTGAACTCTATTTTTCCCATTAATATTATAAGCATCAAACTGTATTCATTAGTTTTAAGGTCATATATTTTCAAATATTTATGGTTTTCTCTTATAAAATATCTATTTCATTCAGGAAAAAAAAAAACAGTATTTGTCACACACCTTCATATAGAATCCAAGTTTTACTTGCATAGTTTGGTACTAAACAATTCTCCATATCTCATAAAAGTTATACAGTATTCATAGATATTTATCTATATATTTAATCTAATGGACAACATATTTCAAATTGAAGGTCTAGATGTTTATTAAGACAGTTTTTAAACCACACTGCAAATGTGTAACAGGATTCAGTGTTTGTAGTTGGATTACTCAACAAGGTGAAAACCTAAAAACTTTTGGTCAGAGATCTTACAGAAGATGTCCATGATTTGAGCAGAGTTTGGCTTATTTTCATAAAGCTAATGAAAACAGTGTGACCTTCAACCCGGATGGACCAGTTAGCAGTTAGGAGAGAACCCGGGAGCTTGGAAAGATCAGATTATTTCCTGCAGAGCCAGGACAGCAGGTGCAAAGTGGGCGCAAGCCTGACTTCTAATCACGGCCATCACCAGCTGTGAGCAGAGGAGTACTATTGGACAGGAGAGACAAAGGTGAAGACAGAAAGGAGGGGAAAGGTCAGTGGAGGAAGAGATAGGGAACTGGCCAGAAGTTAGAGTGCGCAGAGGCATGCTGTGAACTGTTCCTGATAGTGTGCTGGGGTCGCAACGAACAAATGAAGCAAGCAAGGCTCTCAGGACCATTTTGAGTTTTCTGAACGGTGAAGAAAGTCAAGTTAAAGGAATGTTAGCCTGGATATTTCCTACCACCGCTTAAGTATAGACATTTAACTGGACACTTACACCAAAAGAAACATTTCAAGCAGTCTTAAAATGTCCTGAACTCCTGTGAAGCCACCTTATCATCACTGCTCTGTAAAAAATGTGAAGTGACCTTCTCCAACCACATAAATAGCCTAAGCAAAACATGACTTGAGTTGGGGGATTTCTAGGTGACATTTTTGCCCTGGTGTTGTGCTCCTGTACTCAGTGGTATGCTGAGCCCTATCGCACTTGTTGACAATAATCCATTAAATGCATCACTTCTCAATGTCGTGTTCAACAACATCGCATTAGCTTGGTATTAACTATATGCCAGGGGCATTTTATCACTTAAATTAGAAAATACTGAAAGTTTGTTCTTGAGTCAGGTTTTTAATTTTTTAACACCAGTGACTAAGCATTTGACAGTGCTATCAACTTGTCAGAATTTAGAATTACCTAGAAGACAAGCCTCTAAACATTGTCTGTAAGGGATGTTTTAGTTTAGGGTAATTGAGGTTGGAAGACTCACACTAAGTGAGTGGGAAATGTTCATGGACTATTGTACTAGGCTGAACTAGAAAGAGAAAGCACACTGAGCACCAACATTTATCTCTTGTACTTTCTGCCTGGTGATGCAATGTGACCAGCTGCCCCATGCTCCTGCCTCCACGCTTCCTCCACAGTGATGGGCTCTAAGCCTTTAACTGCGACTAAAACAAATCATTGCTCCTTCTGCTACAAAAGTCACCCATATTGACAGCTCACCGCTACAGAAAGGCACGTAAGTGTTTTTTATAATTCATAAGTGCAGGAAGAAGATGTCACATGTTTTCTGCAACCACAAAGCACAAGGACGCTTAGTAACATGTCTCACGTGAGAGGAGGTGGCAAATCTGAACTGTGTGGAATTCCCAGATGGGCCTCGTTGCTACCTACAGTTCTGTTCATAGGAAATTTAGCGGAATGTGCTACGGGCCTCAGTGCGTAGACTTCATCCTAGCTTTTAGAGTCATATTAGCCAGAGTGCTCAAGCAAGTTTCCTCCTCATGGGGCAGTTCAGCAAAAGCCAGAGTGATGCAGGAGAGAGCAATGGTACTGGAAGATAATTTCCCATGGCTTCATTCCCTCACATGTGGGTAGAGACACTTTTTGAAACCTTCTAGACTGTGTAGTTTTTGTTGTTCGTGTGTTTAGGGGCATTGTTTTGCTTTGCTTTTGATTTGAGAGTTTTTATTTATTCATTTGGTTGGACTTTTGAGACGGGGTCTTGCCACTTATCCTGTGCTGGCCTTGACATTCCTATATAGTTCAGGCTAGCCTTAGACTTATGATCCTTCTGCTTTACCCTCCAAAATGTTTGGATTATAGATTTATACCACCATGCCCAGCAATCAGTCTATGCCTTAAGGATATTTTCAGTGGAAAGCAGAGGCAGTCTGCACATGGATCAATTTAGTAGAAACAATAGCTATCTTCAGAGTACAAAGCAAAAAGTGTTACTACCATGACTGAAAACTGAGATCCAGCAAGCCCCAGACCCCTTGCCTTTAACATGTCACTGATATCACCTGAATCTTATTTATACTATCTTTTGAGAATGGAGTCATGGAAAAGGACAGCTGCTAATGATAAGGCCCTTTGTGTCTGCAATTGGAGCCTTGTGTCTTCTGCCAGCAGCCATGAAACTGGCAAGCTAACCTGTTAGCTTCCAGGTAGAGCAAAATCTCAGCTGGGATTCTAAAGCAGCTAAAAATAGTTTGGCTGTGAAAGTGCAATCCTAACAAATTCATTTCTGTTTATTGCCTTGAGCGTAAGTGATAGCTTGGATCTATCACAGACCTGGAAGAACTTAAAGCAACGGACAATTCAAAATGTGTGGTCAGGCATGCCTTTCATAAGATGTTTGCCAATTATAATTTAGACAACATAATTTTGGCCTTCTACAACTTTACTTTCAAAAGTCTATTCATAACCTACTAAAAATAAACCCATCCTTACCTACAGGTACACTGAGGGCATTATCTCTATTCTAAGTCAGATTTCCTTAAGTAGTAGAACTTGTCTTTAGAAATCCCATGAATTGTCCCTTTGATTCAAGCTCATATTCATTGTTCTTGATCTCCAATTTAGTTTTTATTAACATACTCAGATAGATATTCAGTTCAGCTGCAGATTACCAAGGCAATCATTTAGAACCGAATTATATTGTCGTCACTCTGATAGCACTTACTATATTTGTCAGAGTAAGCACTACAAACTTATTATTAATAAGTAGAAGGAAATGTGAAACATGTCTATGTATTACTTCTTGTGGGGATTGTTAGAGTCTTGTTAACATGCTGCCAGCATTGTAGTATACATGTACAATAATGCCAGAATATAGAACCAAGGTAGACACAGATGGAGATGATGAAGAATCATACTGTGCACACAGGAGAGAAGAGACAAGGTAAATATCAGACAGAAAAAAAAAAAGAAATCAATGCATTCCAAGGAAATCTGTGATGGAAAAGATAGAAGTGCCAGGGGCAAAAGGAAAAAAACAGGTGACCAAGGCAGACATGCTAATATATATCAAGTTTAGATTACTTGTTATAGCTCTTAAATGTTGCAAGCAACTCCATGAATACAAATAAAACCTTTGCCAACACTCAGTAAGTTTCAGTTTAAACAGAGCACACAGATGTTTACATTCAGTCTAGAAATTTGAGAATTATCATCAGGATACACAAAAATGGAGTCTGGAAGTTTGTGGTCTAACAAGCCCTCCTACTCAAAAGTAAGGGAATTACTGAGAAAATACTGGTCAAGGGGAGAATATGAAGGTGAAGTTCCCGAGATGAAAGGAAACGGCATTCTCGCTCAAGACAATCAGTCATTGCTGTAAGTCATTGTTCTGACCACTCCAAACCAGCCACACCCAGCTATGTATGCTTACTTGATTCAATGCTGAAAGAAAAAAAGGAAAGAAAGAAAGGAAAGATGTCATATCAATGATCACACACTGGAACTCATAATTAGTTAATATGCTTCACACCTTCAGAACAGGACCCTCGGTCAGTAAGGTTCTTATTTCCACCAATGGATTTTTACTAACATTTCAAACTGTAATCTCCCTTTTAAGGTATCTTTTTTCCATTCTGATGGATGTTTAAGAAAAGCCATTGGTCATCATCTATATTTAGAGCAGTGTATTAAGTACTGACTTCAAAGATAGAAAGAGTACAAGATCTCTGCCCTAAAGGAAGTTAATGTGGTCAGTCATCTCTGCAAACAGACCATCACAGCAGCGAACACAGAATGCCTCTCCAACAAAAATATTTATGTTGGTAGTTGGTTTAATGTGCCATATTCATTAATAATTTGACCTATCAGAATAAAAGATATTTTCTAAGTATTGCATGTATATAGACATATAATATATATGATTTCTATTGTTTTTCACAGGTGGGAGTGAGGCAAGATTCATGTCATGTAATTTTATTAAATTATGAGCTACCAGAAATACAAAAATTAGTTGGAAAAAAAAACTAATAATAGCCAGGCATTGTGATACATGCCTTTAATCCCACCCTCAAGAGGCAGAGACAGGAGGATCTCTGTGACTTCAAAGCCAGTCTGGTCTAATGAGGGAGTTCTGGACCAGCCAGAGCTACATAGTAAGACCCTCTCTCAAATAAAAAGAAACCAATAAAAATTAATTATAGTGACAACTGTATTTTTCTGTAACCACACAGTCACCAGTCTCCATTCAACCTTACTTCTTTGACCTGGTCACTCATTTCTGCCTGGGTGAAGTTGTTGCTAAGTCAATCTCACTGTAACCTCATTAAGATATTTAACTAAAGTGGTTTCAAAAAAGTTTCAACATCATGACCAGGACAGAATGCTAATATAGGTAGTGAAGAAATGTCCTGCTTCTGATTTACTTATTCTAGGGATTCACCCTTGTGTTGTCTTTGTTGAATGTGGGATAAGTATTATACAGAGATATCGAGCTGCTCATATAGACCATCATACAGAGAAAGGAGAATACCAAATTCTAGAATGTATTATTCTTTATTTCAGACAGGAAAGCCACTTTGTTCTTGTTGATATCTGACTTATGTTTAGTATCTGGAACACTTCAAGGTGGGAGAGTAATAAGAAATTGAAAAATAAATATAACCATCTAATTTCCATCACATGTTGCTCCTCTTATCTTCCCCAAACTTATTTTATAAACATTAAGTCACAAGTCTGCTGTGGATGATTGATTGATAAATGAAGTGCTAATTGGCCAATATCCAAGCAGGAAATATAGGTAGGACAAGGAGAGAGGAGAATTCTGGGAAGTGGAAGGCTGAGGTAGAGAGACACTGCCAGCCACCACGATGAGAAGCAGATGTTAAGATAATGGTAAGCCACGAGCTACATGGCAACTTATAGATTAATAGAAATGGGTTAATTTAAGATATGAGAACAGTTAGCAAGAAGCCTGCCACAACCATACAGTTTATAAGTAGTATAAGTCTCTGTGTGTTTACTTGGTTGGGTCTGTCTGAGCAGCTGCGGGACTGGTGGGTAAGAGAGAGTTGTCCTGACCATGGGCCAGGCAGAACCAGGAAAACTCCACCTACACAAGTCTTCAGCCAAATTAAGGCCTCTGCTTCTTTTACTCGTATTTGCTGTTAAAATGCTAAATACCCCACATGTATTACTGTATTTGCCTTTTACACCCCCTAGACTTCTGCACACCAGCATTTTAATAATGTTTACGACAATTCTCAGGGCTTGCAGTACTTCCTGACAGAAATTTTTATCTTCTTTCAATCAAAACAAAAATAAAAATATACATCTTTTGGTTTTTAAACTGAGAAATGTGGGATAAATCCTTTATTATTGTTGTCTACACAAGTGCATGGCTTCTCATCTCAGAGAGCCTCTTTGTTTCCTGTCACTGCCTCTCTGTCCTGTTTGCCTATATTAACCATTCTGGATCTTCACACCGTGACATGGGCAAGTGTTCTGTCCTTTTGTCCCTGGCAAAACCAAGTCTTCTTATCAACTACTTCCCAGCAGTGATCTTGAATTGTCTTAGCAGTAACTTTCCTTGAATGTGCTGTTTTCCTCTACACGCTGTGCTGTACCCTGGAAACACAAGCAAACACATCCTCGCTGATTCATTGCTGTTTTCTAGTTGCTGTTCCTTCCTGTGGTCTCACCTTTTATTGACATACGTTCCTCCATGTGCAGCATAACCATTCTCCCTGGTGCCATCCCGTACTCTGGTAATTCTCAAGTCTACATCTGAGCTTCTAAACTCAGGCCCATAGTTCTACTACCCCCTGAATATTTCCAAATGCACATCCTCCAGACTCCATATGTCTAAAACGGGAAATGGAAAAATCTCACCCCCTGCTAGGTAAACACTCCTCCCTTTCACTGTGATTGAATTAATAGTTCAAGCTCAGCTCTGTTAGTCATTGTAGGCATCTTCTGTCATTCACTCTTATGCTGGCATCACAGAATTTCTAACTGTTGCTATCATACTTACCCATAAAATCTCTTTTGATTACCTTGTTTTCTGCCATCTCTAATCAGTGCTTAAGGTTTCCCTATTTTTTGGTTAACATCTTTAACATGAGCTATTATTTTTTCCTCAGTTTCACTGCCTAACCTGGCAAGTACAGAGAACTTTTTATATATAACACATGTATACAAGGATTCAAGTTTCAGATAAGTCTTCCCACACTCTATATCATCAGTAGCAATGGTTCTCAATCCTCCTGGTGGTGCAACCCTTTAATACAGTTCCTCGTGTTGTGCTGACCCCAAATCACAAAACCGTTTCCATTGCTGCTCCATAACTGTATTATTGCTACAGTGATGGCTAGTAATGTAAACACCTGTTTTTCAATGGCCTTAGACAACCCCTGTGAGTGTAAGTGAAGTTGATGATAGTAAAACTTTGTAGAGATGATGAAAGAACTGTAGCGGACGTGCATATTATTCATCCCTAGTGGTCTTCTTTGTGCTATTTCTTGGTCTCAGATCAATACGTTCTTGGTCTCAGATAAATATGTTCTTGGTCCCAGATCAATATTTAAGCAGATGCACAGAGAATCATTTATAAAAAATCTTTACTATAGTATTACTTGTAAGGGCAAATATTAGAAATATGTATGAGTGACTTAACAAGAGAATGGATTACATCGTTTAAGTAAGCTACAACATACTTAAAGAGCCATCTTGGGGTTCTTCAGTGCAGAACACCATGTTTTTAAGACTGAGAACCCTGCTAGCAGCTTGGACACGCTCCAATCTACATTTTTATGAATAAATTGAATTTTAGGAAAATCTGTATCCAATAATTCCATGAGAGAAACTGTCCATTAAGTCAAAGATAGATTATTATTGGTTGGTTGTAAATATAAGAAGATGATATATTAAATGTCTAGGGGCAAAATGGAGAGAGAATAAATTTTTGTTAAATTCCTACATTTTTAAAAAAATTCTAAGTGGTAATCATTTCAAAATAATAAGTCAATGTGCGTCCAAACCAAAGTCTGGTAGATAACAGAAGTGGAAACCAAGCTTGAAACCTAATGCTTTGGGTGGGAAGAGGAAGGCTGGGAGGAAAATGTAGATGCCCAATGCAGCAAGAGTAAGAAAACAGGAAACCACCGAGGACAGCGAAACAACATGCATCAAACAGAACTGGCATGGCTTCACTTGACAGCAGCTAGGGACATGTGGCAGACCATATGGAATGCCTGCACCTTGGAGCAGTCGGGAGGGGGATAAGAAGCAAACTGAAGACCCAGCTCTCTCATCCTCTATTCCTGCTGGGTTAAGTTACCAGTCTGTTGTAGTGTGGCATTTTCTTCACAGAATGATATGGTCACCCCTCAACCATCTTAGTATAGAGATAGCCTAGGTCCGTAGCCATGGCAACAACACAAAGCAGTGGTCTGCGCTTGTAGTAATGAAGCTACTGACAATTCTTGGTAGAAGAGCGCATGGCCGGGTTGACCAGACGCTAGCCAGGGATTCCAACCCTACTGTTTCCTGTCCCTATCAGCCACAATAATCTCAGGAGATACTGTGAATATAGGAAGTAGACTTTTAACTATGAAACTCCATGATTCAGCATCCATATAGTCCTCATTCATGAAGATGTTGGACTTTGGGGCAATGCAGCTATTTTAGGATCACTCATGTTCCTATAAGTAGCCATTCCCCCATGCTTCTGGAAATAAAAATAAATTCATTCGTTTACCAATTGGACTTCGGTGGAATTCTTACACTGGCCTCAGTAGTGGCTTGAATGTGAACTGTCCCCTCTAGGCTCTGTAATGTGAACATTTGGTGACACCGTTTGGGGAAGTTGAGGAGGTGTGGCATTGCTGGAGGAAGCATCCCACTGGAGATGGGCTTTGGGAGTTTATTACCTCAGGCCACATCCACTGGCTCGCTCTCTCTCTCTCTCTCTCTCTCTCTCTCTCTCTCTCTCTCTCTCTCTCTCTCTCTCTCCTTCATGCCTTCCTTTGAAATGTGCGCTCTTGCTTCCTTGCTCAAGCCTCTATGCCCACTGATTACTGCCCTGCTTCCCTGCCGTAATGGACTACTTACTATCAGAAAAGTGACTGATACAATCTCTCATTAGTTTCCCACCTAGGTCAAACATAGATGTTTGCCCAGGTCTCCCCAGGACAAATTAATTCAACAATTGTCTCCAAATGGACACTGCGGAAGACAGGCTTCATGCTGAGTGCTCAGTATTCATCCAAATGCAGGGGCACTGGAAAGAAAGAGAGAGCTAAGAGACATTTAGCTGACTTACGCCCAAAGTATATGCTGCTGCAATTCTCCCCTTGTCAGGTCCAGCGAAGCCTAACTTCTTGGGAAGGGAATCCGAGGCATAAAGTGATATGTGGGATGAAGAGAAGAGATGATGATGGAGCCAGAACTCCCACTGTGCACAAGGCTGATACCTTGGGAGTGGGTGGGGCCCAATGAATCAGAAAGTATGTAAAATGCATAATTTGAGAGTATGCTTACAAAACTATATAAATACAGTTAGTGAAAAATTAATATAAATAACTAAACAAGTTTAAGTTACTAAAAATAGCCTTTAATAATAAAGAAAACGAAAAGTATAAATTTTTATCACATAAAGTTTATCACTATAAAACTGAAAATGAAATAACTGCCAAACCTGTTGCACAATTAAAAACAAACATGTGGTTTATAAAAACATGGGAGACTGGAAAGAAACATAAAAATTAGAAAGTATAAAACAAAGTAACAAAAATAAAGACTACAGCACATGTTGACATCCTATCAGGAGGCAAGAATATGTTGTATTAAATTTTTAAAATGCTCAAATATGTATTATCAAAACACTCCTCATGGGTCCTTAGATATCTCAGGGCACAGATATCAACTTTGTCTGACATAAAGCATCTCTGCCTCTCAATTAAGAGCCTGAAATGTACACATTAATGAGACTAGCATAAAATACAATGACCAGAGTTAAAAAATTAAAAAATCTGAATGTCCATGCTTCAAGAAATTATTTATAACAACATTCAAATTACCCATAATAATAGAAAAATGATCCTACTTTCTTATTTTCTAGCATGACAGGAAAAAATAGACATTTGCTAAATGACAGAGACTGCATTTTTTTTCATGGTGTGACTAGATGGAAAATGGAGGAAGAATGCTAACACTTATGAAGATTACCCTTGGGAGTCTCTCTCTCTCTCTCTCTCTCTCTCTCTCTCTCTCTCTCTCTCTCTCTCTCTCTCTCTCTCTCTCTCTCCCTCTCTCTCTCTCTCTCTCTCTCTCTCTCCTCTGTGTGTGTGTGTGTGTCTCATTTGTCTTAACACAAAATTGAAAAGAAATACAACATAAACAAGAGAAATCTACCAGCAACCGCTCAATTAAATACTTAAAATGTTTTATTGCAACGAAGGCAAGCTACTGTGATTCCTGACTGGCTGCTACTCTACAGCCATTGATGTCATGGTCCTATCAATATGGGCAGAGTCATTTCTGCTCCGTGCCTTCCCCTCCATGACAGTGAAATCATATGAAAACACAAGCCGAAACAAAGGTGTCTTACATTAAGTTGTTTCTCTAAAGTGTTTGGTCACAGTGACTAGAGAAGTAATGAATAATGACGATTGGCACTGAGAGGAGTGGGCTGCAACAGCTTGCTGTAGTGGCCTTTGAGCCTTTGTGACTGGTTTACGGGAGGAATTTGGAAGAGTTTATAACTGTACACCAAAGAAGCTCTCAAAGTCTATAAGGAGAATTTAATGGGCCACTCTGGTAGGAGTTTCAAAAACCGGAATGTTGATTAAAAACACAGACAGTTAAAGTCTGGCTTGTGAGTTTTCAGTGGGAAACTAGGGTTCAGGAAATGGGCTGGATACAATTTGTTCTAACAATCTAATGGACAGTAAGCAATGTCCTGCCAGTGTTCTGAAGGTTTGAGAGACTGGGCTCAAGACTGATTCCTTTAGGAGAGGAAATTCTAAGTCAGCATAGAACCAGTTAATGGCATGGGTGATGCTTAATGACATTAGCCGATTTACGGTGAGAGGGAGGAAAAGGCATACAGAAAGGGAGGGAAACAATTAAGTTTGCGAGCGCAAGTGCACTTCAGGTTTTAGACAAGTTCAGTGTGTGAATTATAATTGTTAAGTAGATTAGTGCTGTGAAACACTGCACTGGGATGATAGGGAAGGGTAACTTGAGTCAAGGCACCACCTATAGCATTGTCATTTACTTTCATTTGAAAAATTAGTGCTCCCTGCTGCTGGTAACCTTGTCCTAAGGAAGGGCTTTCTCAGATTTACCCCACATCACTCAGAGATTGCTGCTGCCATGCTCTGAGTAGGACAGGCACAATTAAACTAGCAGCAGACCTTGGCATCACCCATGTAGGGCTCTTTTCTAGTATAGAAAATGCAAGAGTGACCAAACCATCAAGGTTTACACCAAGATTTCAGGAAAAAAAAGTATATTAGGTATGGCAAGGTGTTATAGCATTGGGTACCTGGTGTGTAGCACCTGAAGTGAGTGATGTATGAAGCTGTGCAGCTAAAGACTAAATTGCAATGGAAATCTCAGAGTGTTAAAAATACCAGTAGATGGAGCTGGCCTAAGAGAAAAGCCATGTGCTTCATAAAACAGGGCCATAGTGGTAGATCCACCAGAGTACAGATGATGCAACCACATGCCCTAGATGCCAGACATTTCCATCCAGATGTGTTTCCTGGTTTATGTTTTGCCTTGCCCCCCTTTTTTTGATGCTATATTCTTGTTTCTTGTTTCTTGGATGGGAATGTCTACTCTAGGCCATTGTATATTGGAAGAATCCAGTTTGCTGCTGCTGCTGTTGTTGTTGTTTTAATAGGTGCTCAACAGTTAAAGCATTGCCTTATGCTGTGGGATGTTCTGTATGTCTTGTGGGAGCCTGTTCTCAGGTTCCTCATGACTTTACTCAGCAGGTCCGCATAGAGGATGATTAGGACCATGGGCCTGAGTGCAGGTGTCTGAGATGGTCTGCACTTGGCTGTGCTGTGGGATGGTCTGTATGTCAAGTTGCTCTGATTGGCTAATAAATAAAACACTGATTGGCCTGTGGCTAGGCAGGAAGTATAGGCAGGACTAACAGAGAGGAGAAATAAAAGAACAGGAAGGCAGAAGGAGTCACTGCCAACCGCCACCCGGACAAGCAGCATGAAAAGATGCCGGTAAGCCACGAGCCGCGTGGTAGGGTATAGATTTGTGGAAATGGATTAATTTAAGCTATAAGAACAGTTAGCAAGAAGCCTGCCACAACCATACAGTTTGAAAGCAATATAAGTCTCTGTGTTTACTTGGTTGGGTCTGAGCGGCTGTGGGACTGGCAGGTGACAAAGATTTGTCCTGACTGTTGGCGAGGCAGGAAAACTCTAGCTACAGCCATAAGTCTCAGAAAAGATTGTAAACTTTGGACTTCAGAATAATGTTGGAAATGTAAAGCTGTGAAGAACTCTTAAAGCTGAACCAATGATTTTCACTTTATGAGCCTATGGAGGCCAGTGATGGAATGCCATAGTATGAATGTGAATTGTCCCCCACAGCCTCAAGTGTGAAAATTTGATCTCAAAATGGAGACTTTGCTTTGACAGTTTAGGAGAATTTGGGGGGGCACATGGCCTAGCCAGTAGAAGAATGTCTTTTGGGAGCAAGCCTAGAAGATCATATCTGCTCTAGTATCCAGGCCAAACTCTCTCCTGATTGGCTACTACATTGGCCAACCTCCTCGAACTGTAGAAATGCATGCCTGCCTTAGCACCTATGATGTTTATACCCTTGGGAAATTTTGCAGTAAAATTCAAGATGGTTACTTACTTTTTTGCTTACTTATATGTACCCTTGATAAGAACTGTGCCAGGGAATACTTAAAATATGGATAGCAAATATCATACAGGTGGGATAAAGACAGTAAAGCAATTTCACATGGCTCTAGGTGGTCCATGGGTCACTATGAACCATATGGCACAACTTTTTTCCAGGTAATGATTTAAGAACATATCTTGATGTGTTCAATTCTAAGCTTAGAAAATGATGTTATGACATTACTGTCTCTATTTGAAGTTACTCATGCACTAGTATTATTATCCATTAAGAGGCCACCAATAGGACTTGCACACTGCCTAGTTAATTCACAGAAATTAAAAGAAAAAGGACAAGAAGAAAATGAAAGATAAAGGAAGGAATGGAGGAGGACAGGTGGGGTTTTTATTTTGGTTTTTATTATATCTGTGTTATACCTTACAACATTTGTACTAGATCACAGCCAAAAAGAAAAAACTAAAAGTACTACACTTAAAACATCTTTCATAGCAAAAGGAATCAGCCTATGGTTCAGGTCAACTTTACAGCCAAGAGTAGAAGTCTACACAAACCACAAAGAATAGAAAAGAGCAGTGTAGATGTAACCAACTGTCTTATTAAATAAGAAACACAGAACCAATGTAAAAGAGAAAGCTGAGAGGTCAAAGCTCAGGCTAAAATCTCACCCTTCCTCCTGCGTGCTCTTAGCTTCCCGAAAGAGAGCTATTTCCTGTCTTTCCGTCTTTTCATAGTCTTTTGTTCTGCCTTCTTATTGGTTGTAAACCCAAACACGTGACTGCCTCGTCACTGTCTGAATGTACAGCCCCTCAGGTCTTAAAGGCGTATGTCTCCAATGCTGGCTGTATCCCTGAACACACAGAGATCTATGGGATTAAAGGCATGCGCCACCACTGCCATGCTCTTTCTATGGCTCTAATAGCTCTGACCCCAGGGCAACTTTATTTATTAACATACAATTAAAATCACATTTCAGTACAAATAAAATACCACCATAGAGCAGCCTGCACTCCACATCACTCCACCTTCAGTTTCTGTCATCTACAGGCACCCCTCACACTGTGGAGGGGATCTCAGACACAGTGCAGAAACAGAGGCTGCAAAAGTCACAGGGGATGCCAATTATCCAAACATAACCTTCTTTCCCCAGTAACTACATAATGTAAGATGCAAAATGTTTTGTTTTCTGTCACATCAATAATTTGATTTTTCTGTCACCCCAATAATTTGATTTTATATGACAGCATCTTCATTCTACAACAAAGACTGATGAATTAGCATGGCCTTCTGGTCCACACAAAACCTCTGTGAGATGCTGTTACTTACACACCACTCAGTTCAACAAAATGCCAGAGAGGAAGAGACAGAGTGAGCAGGTGAGGTGGTGAAGGGAGATGAAGGGAGCCTTGAACGTAGCTTTGTATGTCCAAGGAATGGACAAGAATAACAGCCTAGTCTCCCAACCAAAGCTCCTGCTGGCAAGTGACCTTTATCCCTTTTTATCCCATATTTCTATCTGCCCTTTAATATTAGATGAATCTTTTTGATACTTCACACTCTCTGATTGACAACTCTAGATTTTCAAGCATAGCCTTAGATGGCAGTAAGTCTTCTTCCCCGGAGATTCTGCAGTTTAGGAAATAAACAGGATAAGGCAATTTAAAACATATGACTATTGTGAGAAAAGAATGGAAATTTGGAAGAGATCTCCTATGTTTTGGTTGTTGTCAGCTTAATACAAATCTAGACATATCTAGGAAGAAGAGATCTCAATTGAAGGAGCATTCCCCCATAAGATTATTCTGTGTAAAAGCCTTTGAGGTGGTGGTGGTGTATGCCTTCAATCCCAGCACTTGGGAGGCAGAGGCAGACAGATTTCTGTGAGTTCAAGGCCAGCCTGGGCCAGAGGGAGTTCAGAGGGAGTTCCAGGAAAGGAGCAAAAAGCTACATAAAGAAATCTTGTCGGGGGGGGGGGGACATTTGAGGAATTTTTCCTGATGGATGGGAATGGCCTATCCAACTCTGAGTTGTGTCATCTCTGGGCAGGTGGTCCCAGGGTGTGTAAGAAAGAAAACTAAACAACCCATGGAGAAGCATCACTTCTCCATGACCTCTTCTTCAGTTCCTGCCTCCAGGATCCTGCCTTGAGTTTCTGTCCTAACTTCCCTCAGTGATGGAGTGTAAACTAAGAGTTGTAAGATAGAAATAAACCCTTTACCTCCCACGTTGCTTTTGTACGTGCTCTTTATCACATCAACAGAAACCCTAACTAGGGTGCCTTTCTTACTCACCCACTGGTGAAGCCACATGTGTCCATGGCATGGTTCTATGAAGGATATGAAGATACACAAGATTCCCCATCCAAAGGGTCAATTGTGCACTTATTGTCATGGTTTCAACTATGGTAGTCTGTGGTGGTATTGTGTTCCCCAAAATATTGTGTACTCTAATAAACTTATCTGGGGTCAGAGAACAGACAGCCACTAGATACAAAGACTAGAAAATGGTGGCACAAACACCTTTAATCCTAGCATTCCAGAGACAGAAATCCCTCTGGATCTCTGTGAGTTCAAGGCCACATTGGAAATGGCCAGGCATGGTGACACAGGCCTTTAATCCCAGAAAGAGAGTCTTTAATCCCAGGGAGTGGTGGGAGAAAGCAGAAAGGTATATAAGGTGTGAGGACCAGAAACTAGAAGTATTTGGCTGGGTAAGCTTTCAGGCTTCTAGCAGCACAGTTCAGCTGAGAGCCATTCGGATATGAGGACTCAAAGGCTTCCAGTCTGAGGAAACAAGACCAGCTGAGAAGTTGGCCAGGTAAGGTTAGCTGTGGCTTGTTCTGTCTCTCTGACCATCCAGCATTTCACCCCAATAACTGGCCCCCTGGGTTTGATTTTATTAATTAGACTCTTTAAGATTCCTGCTACAGTAGTCATCAAGTGAAGGGTTCCCAAAGTATGAGAAATGAAATGGATTCCACACAAAGGAGTGCAAAGAGCTAAAATAGAAGATGGATACTCAGAGTTGGGAAAAAAAAGTTAAAGAGCAAATAATATTTTTAGATTTTATTTATTCTTTGATAATATCATACATATATACAAGGTATCTTGATCATATCTAGCCCAAATATCCCCTTCCACTCCACCCAGACCCAACCAATTCTTCCTGCTTACACTTCCATGTCTTCCTTTTCCTCCTCGTCTTCTGTTTCTGCAGTGTTTGTTTTTGTTTTATTACCCAGTGATTTCTGTTAGTGCTACCTGCATATGCATGGGTGTGGGACTATCCATCCACACAGCATGGACAACCTACTGGAAGCCAAGACCCAAAAGAAAATGACCCTCCTCCCCCAGAAACTATCATTTAGCAATAGCTCTTCAGCTGAAACTGGACCCCTTGTTGAGAACTTGGCAACTTTGTGATATGGAAGTAAGATGGCACTGGTTAAATAAAAAAAATATTGGTTACCCCTGACCTCCAAGGGCTACAGAAGACTGGCTAAATGAGCATGCTATAGAAATCTCCAAAAGCATTCACTCAAAATCAGCTTTGAGTAGACATCAGCCGATGATCAACACAGAACACTTAATCTACGTTAGTTCTTAGAGAATAAGGTTGGAAAAATACCAAATGATGGTATTTTCTCCCTCAGTTTCTAAAGAGGAAATTTACTGAAACGATGTCCTCAAAAAGGTTTCACTGAAGCTTGAGTAACTGCAGTCTGTGAGTTCACTAAAATAAACTTTATTTATAATTGAATCCATTTTGAAAAATCAGTGTTATGTCAGAAGCATTCTTTTTCCTGTTTCTCAGTAAATCAGTAAATCTCATATCTACTATGGCCCATCCATGTTGTATAGCATGCCCAGTGTAAAGTTCAGACCACTTTGTCCCTATACTTAAGGAGCTTGAACTTTCTGTTGGAGTGTGAAACATCTAAGTTGTTTTCTTAGTTGTGGTACAGGCAGGGTGTGATAATGACAAGAGGAAAAAGCACAGACGTCAGGTGAAACTTCAGGAAGCAGACATTATTCCTGTAGCATGGAGGAGGGACAAGATTTATTATGTTCATGGAATAATATGCCTGAGCTGGGCCTTGAGGGCTACACATGATTTCTACGGCTATGCACAGGAGCTGATGCCATACCAAGTGAAATTAATAATGCAATAAAAAGAACAAATGTTGAAATCTTCTTCTCTAGAAATTATATCATAAAATTTAGGCCAGAGACCTAATTCAGCCTTCCATTTATCAGAATGGAAGACGTGAATTTCAACAAGGTTAAGAGTTTTTCCAAATTCATCATTCCAGTTTGAGAGGACTGAGTTTTTCCCTCTCCAGTATGTGCTCTCTTCATCTGCAACCTGTCCATCACTCTTTGGTCATTCAGGCCAAAGTATATACTGGTCCACAAGATGATCCCAGCAGTCTGAGACGGGGGGCAGTGTACATTCTCTGTGAGATGATAATTGATTCACACAGGAATTTGCCTCTCCCTTGGCCTCATCAGCTCCAGACTCTGAGCAAGTCCTGGCCTCGGTCTTTATTAACTGAGAGTCAAAGCAGATTGTCGTCAAGGAAAGGAATTTATGAGAAGAGCCAACAGTACTCGAAATGCCTCAAACATTACTTTCTTAGATTTGACTCCCTCTAGAGTATGTTGAAGGAAAAGACTTCTCCAGTAAAATCTTTTTTCAATACACGTTAAACATGGAAAGTTCAAGTGCTAAAACAAACCCTCCTCCAAACAAAAATAATTTCAATAGAAGCAAAGACAAAGTAACTCAGTCTTTCTTAATGGATAGTGCTCAAGTGATTTAAATCATTGTCTCATTCACATACTGGTGCCAGCACCAGAGATCTCTGGAGTCAGGTCATTAATGACTGCCTGTGTGATTTAAAGTCTTAAAATTCCAAATTCACAATAATAGCTTTAGCATGAGACTGCTAGTTTCTGTTATCAGCTGATATTTAATAAATTCTCTCAAATCAGATAAACCTATCATCAAGAAGGATTTATTTCTCCAATTTGAAATGCACTAACCCAGTTCTATGAGATTAAACTTCTCGTATCTGGAAGGCACATATATTCACTTGTAAGTGTATAAATGTCAAGTATTTCTTTATGGCAAGTATGCATGTATTAGTTCTATATTGTAAAAGAATACAACAGGGGTGTACTCAATTCTCACAAACTTTTAACACTGGAATGTGTTTAAAAGAATTCTTTCATGTGCTTTGCACATTAAATCTCAGTATATTTGTCAAATGTGAAAATTTTTTCAGTGACCCTAAATTACATGTACTATATATACATCATTTGTGTTTTAAAATCCCTAACAGGACTCCAAGGATAGTTAGTCAAGTTTACCAAATTATTTTTGCTTTCCCATCACATTTGGGAGCCTATAAATAAATAAATATGTATGTACTATGAACAATATTATTTATATATATGTGTGTGTGTATAGTGAGTCATTTTGAAGAAACTTATTAACATACAATAGTAGACCTTATTACAACTACAGACAAGTGCAGACAACCGAAAAATTCATTTACATAAAGAAATTTGTAAATAATAAGAGACAAGAAACCATAAAATCTAGTGTGAATAATAACAGCCATCTGAATTTATTCAAGAATTCTTTTACTCTTTAAAAAAAAACCACATTTTACTTTTGGCAAAAATTACACCTTATGTCATTCTTCCACAGTAATGTCCTTCCAGCAAAGGAAGCTCCAGTAGTCTTTGGGTTCCTCAGCTATTAGTTGATAAGTAAAGTACTTTGACTTGTCTACTAATATTAATAATTAACCTGATTGATTAATATACATTAAAAGAATAGAGCAAAGTCATGCTGGTGGGAAACTGTAACAGACTGGCTATTTGTTTGGACACTGGGGTGGATTACAAGTTCACTTTGACTCCCCTGAATACTGAAGACAGATAACTACGCACCTTCGAAAGAACTGGGGGAGAAGAAAAAAACCCAGTTTCTCACAACTTGCAAAATGTAGTGACTAATCTTTGTAATATTGTATTACACAGTCTTGTGATGTCTCCTGATAGCAATAGACCAGCTCCCATTCCACAGAGTGGACTCACTTGACTCTCTGTTTATTTAACTGACACTTGTTTGAAAGCCTGGGTGCTTCTTATCCCTTTGAGTCACACACTTGAGTCTGGGAGCCTCTGCTCTGGCACTTTTAGCACCTCATTAATTACTAACTGTAGCAAAGTCCTGCTGTTTTGCAACTCGACTGCCTTTGTTGGGAAATCACAAGCCCTTGCTAGAATGAGAAAGCAGAACAAGAGTTATCAGCCAAATGCTCAGTTTGGCTGCTTCTTACAAAGGCTAATTATCTTAAAGTCTTGTAGTTTCTCTAGATAGTCAAGCTAGATAAGCTCATTCATTGGAACTTGAGAGTTCCTTTAAGTTAAGCACCAGGGGAATCCAGGGAGCACTGTTGTTGTTTTTCCTGGAAGGAGTTAAATAGCCATCAAAGCTATACCTAAGAATTGGGGATGAAACAGAAAAGAGGCCCTGCTCCCCACAGGCAAGGTGGTCAAGGGGAACTCAGAGACCATCCATAGGCAATTGAAGCACTCAAGACCCCCTCAGCAGTCCCTGCTCAGGCCTTTCATTTGACACTCGATATGTGCCCTCACTTTCTGTTTACTGGTTGCACATGCAAGCCCTGACCTCCTCTTCACAGAAAATAAATCAGTAAATAAACCCGCCAGAGGATCCACTCTGTGGTGTCCTCTATCTGTAACACCTTGCCATGTGGTCCACAAACTTTTGCATGGAGATACTTGAGATAGGTGGTGTTTCTCCCGCAATGAAATCATCATAAAAATAATTCTATTCATCCATGTTTGGTCTTGAACAAATTCCTGAGTGAAAACAAAATTTTACCAAGAATGAGCCATAAAACTAACGGGGTCTTCTGTGACGGGGGTAGCTATATTGAACAAACACAGTAATTATACTCCCTAGTACTCTTAGAAATGTGTTGCCTTTGTGCCATGTAAAGAAACTGTATATTCTCGGAGTGGCTAGTTCTTGTTCTGACAATCACATAAAAATGAAATAAACCTAAAGGTGAGCATTCCATGGTCTGAACAATTGCTTCTCTCTCCCTTCATATTGAATCACAAGACTTAGCTAACCATTCTGTTAAGACTATTCTACCCAATGGCCTGTTATCATGTTTGAAAGGCACTCTTCCAGCAACTTTTTTCCAAACAAGGAAACCCCCCCCCCCCAGGATTCTTAGCTTCCCTGAGTAGCTCAGGGGTTCTTGATAATGAGCCGGTGACTTAGCTGATTGGAGTCCCACCCCTTCAGATGCCACTGCTTATCAGATATTTTAGAATCTTTATCTCATCTCGCATTCTCTACTTTGCATATTTTCCTCTTCACCTTTTGTCTTCTGATGAAGGTTGTGAGGACATGCCCCTCTTCAATGTCACCAGATCGAAACAATCTGAGATGCAGGCTAAACATACAGACATCAGCTTTCTGTGCAAATTCAGACTAAGGATTCAGTGGTTCCAGCAACATAGACAGACTTTTTTTTTCATTTAACAAAGGGTTTAAGTGACTCTTGCCTTTAGGTTCATTTGAACATGAGTAGAGCATGTGTCCCTAAAGCTGGGACACACTACAATCTCCGGAGGAGTGTTTAAATCATACAGACACCTATTCACCATTCCCCAGCTCTGATTCAATTGTGTTGAAATATAGCTCCTTCTTGGTGCTTTCCCATGCTCTTGGGTGGTTATGTGTCAGGACACCAATTCTTTAATAAGTCTCCTACAAACCCTGGGGAAAGGGTTGAAATGGCTGATTAGATTATAATTTAGTAGGGCCAAAGTAGAACCTGAGAGTCCATGGTTCTAACAAGTTTCCAGTTGTTATTGGTCCTGCTGGTCTTTGGACCACCTATAAAACCTATTGAACAGAGTGCTTGAGAATTGAGCCAGAACTCAAGGTACTGTCTCCTTCACCCTCCATCCTTTCTAGACACACACACACACACACACACACACACACACACACACACACACACACTAAGATGCTCAGCAAAGAAGAGAAGATAAAAAACAAAAAACAACCTGCAAATCTACCAAGTAGGTAAATGAATGTCATTATAATGACATGCCATAGGTCCTCATGCATGGCCTGGAATAGGTGCTCTCCAAAACTGAAGAACTTTCTTAAGGATCTGATACAGACAGTGGCTCTTCAGTAGATTTTGGAGGAGACAGGAAGGATTGCTGTGTAAGTCTTCTCTTGAAAAGTAGTACATTCAACATCTGAACTGCTCTTTTCCAAAATGGCCATCAGATTTAGACTTCATTTGGTTCATAATCATTTAATATTCAAGACTTCCAAGATGAGCACCTTAATCCTTAATTACATTGACTTAATTCTGCTCATTTTTCTATAAGTTGAAGAGTACCCTTTTTTTTAGTCCTAAAAGAGTTTATATAGAATAATGTCCTTATTAAAACATTTCTAAAGCCTTCTTCATAAGTAAGTTATAAGCTCCCAGAAACCTATGTTCTTTCTTTCTTTGGTATCATTCTCAGTACTAATATTGTACGATTACTCTCTGCTTAGTAAGCTCTCAGCTTGCTCACTGGTGGGCAGTATAGAAGTAGAATCCAAGTGGGTTTTATTCAACACAGTAATTTAAAAATAAATGAATAAATTTAGCAATGCAAAAATAAATAATACATAAACACAATGCCTTATTTTTTGAGGAGGTTATTTTTTTCATTAAGTTCAGCTGAAAAATAAAAACAGAATCTGTTTGTAAAGCAAATTCATATGGATTTTCTTAGTTATAAAAACAAACACAGCCTTTAGTTACTAAGCTGCATGCAAAAAATACCGTCTTCTCTCAATTATATCCAGAAGTCACCTGATCAGAGTCTTTACAAATCAAGAGGGTATGAAAGCCAGTAAAAAAAAAAAAATTATTAAAGAGAACTACAATTAAAGTGTTGGCCTCAAGAAAACTGACAAAGTCCTAAATGTTTTAGAGTATATGGAGAGATCTTATTTTGAAAGGATAATGGGAACCAAGGGAAATGTCAAAATAGCCCTGTAGCATAGAAAGGTCAGAGTAATGGAAGTGGACAGACGAATTGCTTGAGGAGTGAACTCTCAGACCCCAGAGATACAGTACAAGGATGTAAACTTCCGAAGCAGAAGAGCAGTGACACACTGGGTGTCTAAAGGAACAGCATGCACAGCCCGGGTGTGATGAGCAGTATTCTAGCTGCACAGACTTAACCTTGCCAGGAGTGTGTCAAGAGAATCACGTAATCTTTCAGGGATCGGTGCCCATATTCAAGATAATATGATAGCTGTTAGATGACTACATAGTCTCCTCCAATACTTTCAGTTCTCAACGGTCTCACTATGCAATCCCAACTGTCCTGGAATTTGCTATGTAGACCAGGCTGACCTCAAACTCATAGACCCCCAAGTGCTGATTCATCACCACACCTGGCTCCTTTTGAAATTTCAGCTCACCAGAGAAGCCTTGTGCTGGCATGATTTGCCATTCAGGGGAAATCAACTTTGTTTTATTTTGGAAACTTTCTAAAGAAGAATCAAAATTCTCTCACCACAAACTCATTAAAAGCACCATGCACTTTGGTCTCTCAAGTGTTCCCTCTGGTTCAGACTGCAAGCGTGTTTCCTGTTGTCCTCCAGTTCTTATGAATTAGCAGGAGCCCCACACAGAGCACCCATATAAAAAGTTAGAAAGCTCTGCAGACTTGGTAATAAAGAATCCTGAGATTGTATCAGCAATATAGCATTCAAAACAATGGTTCCCAATCTTTCTAATGCTGCCTGTGACCCTTTCATACAGTTCCTTGTGTTATGGTGACACCCAACCATAAAATTATTTTCATATCTACTTCATAACTTTAATTTTGCTACTGTTATGAATCATAATGTAAATATCTGTGTTGTCCGATGGTCTTATGTGACCCCTGTGAAAGGGTTGTTCATCCCTCAAAGGGCTTGTGGGTTATGGATTGAGAACCACTGATCCAAAGGAAGAGGGTGTACACCAGACTGAAATACTTGCCAAGTGGGAAAGACTATACTAATTTCTCTCTCCAGGACTCTTCATGTTCTCTGAAGCACATGCATCTCAACTTAATTTGTCCCTTGCTTTGTTCCCTGGGGATCACACAGACTTTAAGAGGTGGGACCTACTGGGAGATCCTTAGATCACCAGGAGCTGTCCTTGGGGACCTCTAAGCTCTCTCAACAGTAACAGGAAGTTGTTAGAAGACCAAACCTAGTCCCCCAGTCCTTCTCACAGCAAGAATCTCTGTCCCTTTGGCATGGCATATTCCTGCCATTCGTCAAGCTGATGCTGTGAGCTGTATAAACATCTGGTCGTTTACAAAGTTAGCCTATTTCCAGTATTTCATTATAGTGATGAAAACAGCAAGACTACATAAAATAATTATTTAATGATAGACAGGCTAGCTGTGACAGCACAAATCTATACTCTTGGAGTTTAGTGAGAGTGAAAATGTGGCAGGAGAATCAGGAGTTCATGGCTAGCCTTGGCTATCGGGGATTTCATGACTAGCCTTGGTTATAAGCAATGCTATCTTAAAACAGCAAGAATAGCAACAATCAAAAACAATAGTCAAACAAAAAAGCATACTAGATATACAAGAAAATAGATCACTGAAATCTTAATACCTGGTAATTTAGCATCAGTGAATCTATTTTATTTCAAAGAACTCAACTGCTCTAATTTTCAGTCATTCTTTCCCATTTGTCAATGGGAATTTATTCTTTAAATTATCATTTCCTTATTTTTAAAGTTGTATTTACTTGCATTCTGCACACATCTTGATTATATGTGGTGGATATTCTGAAAGAAGGACTCCAAACCTAACATGAAAATATCAGCAGCTCAAAAACCACCTAACTACGTTTCTCACCCATGCTCTGCCCAATCTGGGACTTCATCTGATGAAGGCTTGCTAGATGTTGCCATGGCGACAGCAACACCAAAGAGAAAATGTAATGGATTCAATCCTGGCTGCCCACACGTGTTTCTTTAAGTAATTAACGTCAGTTTTGTTCTCATTTCTTCTCAATATATGTCCCATGTCTAAGGAAGTGGCGGGAAATACGAATTCTACCTGTCCAGAAAACAGCATGCCAGGGGCAGCGTTGTGCTCACAGGCTCTGTAGAGTCCTAGAACGCTCTCAGGCCAGAGTTACGGGGAGACCTCCTCTGCCTCATCTGCTCACACTTTCATGCTAAACAAGATGCCTCTGGCCTCCAGGAAGCCTGTGGCTGAAAAATCTATCAATTCTCACCAGCACAGGAATCAGTATCAGTTCATCTTCTGACCTGGGATTCCAAGCTCCTCACAGACATAGCAATTCCTGATGGTTGAGAGAAAATAAACAGGAAGGATTAGATGTCAAGAGACTTGGATCTGCCTTCTTTGTTCTATACTCTGCCATTTCCCTCCAGACCTGAAAAGGTTCTCTCCTTCTACTCTCCTCTGACAATGATACATCTGAATTCCTGATTCCTCACTGCCCTGTGCTTTTCAGTGAAATTGCATATTTAGGCAACTTAGTTTGTAACTATCTACCCATATATATATATATATATATATATATATATATATATATATATATATATGAATGTGTGTGTGTATATATATGTGTATATATATATATGTGTGTGTGAAGGTATATGTATATATATATATGAAAGTATATGTATATATAAAATGTGACTATAGAAATCACTAAACAAATCCATGATGAGACTATTATTACTACAAGTCCATGAAAGGTAGCTTTGAAACTCAAACCAAAACAATGACACCTTAGTCTAGGTGACACTTGCCCTCCCCTCAAAGGGTCAATGGTTGCGACTCAGCAGGAACAGAAATTACAGGACAATATAATTTTCAGGAAATGAAAGTACATCTATTTCAAGAGTATAAGGTGAAATCTTTTTCAGTAGCAGGGGGCATCCTTAAATTTGAATGTAATATAGAATTTAGTATTCAGTCAAGCATAACTGTGTCCACACTGAGGGTTCCCTCTAGAAACCATTTAGAAATTGGCCATAGAAGATAAAAGTAATTTTATGTAATCCTTACTAACAGACATGAATCTCAGTAGCAATTTTGATGATTTTAGAAAGAAATGGTTAAGGTACAAAAAATGTCATTATGCTCTTAGTTTTACATCCTACTGTTGAGTGGTGTGCACTCCTTCCAGTCTTCACACACTTAAGGGTCCTTTCCAATCTCCTGAGATACACCAACTGTCAGGTGGATTTTTTTATCAGAGGATTTTTAATTATCTTTAGAACAGCTTACTGAGTGATTTGTTTGCTGTTCTTTACCCGTGGTTATGAGAGTTCACTAAAATTCCAAGGGTGTTTTCTTTTTTTATTGATACTTCACACAGAGTCATCTCTAAAAACCACGGTTCACACTTGAAACATTCCCATCTCCTGCTCCCCCCTCTGTCCCACCCCACCCCTCTATCTGACCCCTACACCCACCCTGTAGGCTCGGCTCATACATTTAATACTGCCTCTATTTCAGAAAGATTGTAGAGCTTTCAGAAGGTAGGGCCTCACTGAAGGGAATGGGTGGCTAGGGGCGAGAGTTAATTTTTTTATAACTTGATACTACTTCCTGTCCAACTCTCTACTTCCTGCTACTACTTCTCCACTATGGCTAATGCCGGCTCTCTCCCCTTCTACCATGTCTTCTCCTCCACGGAGAACAGTATCTCCTCAACTGTAAGCCACAGTAAATCCTCCCTTCCTTCTTTAAGTTGCTTCTTGACAATTTTTTTTTTTAAATAAAAGGAGAAAAGAAACTAATAACCAAACCAAGGGCCTCATATGTACTGGGCCAGTGCTTTCCCAATAAGTTACACACACACTTTTTCTTGAAGAATTTCTGTTTCTAGTCTTACTTTTCCCCACACTTGTAGTTATTTGAGTTCCATATTGGACACGTATCTCAAATACATCTAATAATGCTCTGAATAAGATAGGTCCCCTCCTCCCCAACCAAATGTCAAAGATCTTTTCAGAAGAAAACAATGTATTAATACCGCCCATGCTCTCAAGCTTCTTAGGACTTTTTGTTTTTAACACAAATTTTGTTTGTGTTGATTTCAAATGACACATGTGATAACTATAAATAATTTTAGAAATGAAATACAAATATCCATCCACTCACAAAGAAAGAAAGAAAAGAAATGTAAATTATTCTTATAATTATTTGAAAGAAAAATCTTCAAAGACTTGTTAATTAGAAGATAGTCTGGTCTTGTATATGAGTATGTCTTCTTTCTGCTATAACTTCAGGATGGTTAATCTATGTTTAGTATACTTTTTAATTCTTTGAGGATTTAATACAGTGCTTTTTAAAAAGTCCTATTCACTTCCCTTTTCTTCACTTAATTATAGGCCAAGTTTTTGTCAGGACCATCAGTCAGCTCTGTCCTTCAAGCCCACTCCTACACATAGACTCATTATTAATTATAAATGCTTAGCTGATAGCTTAGGCTTGTTACTATCTCTTACAACTTTAATTAATCCATATTTCTGTGTTATACCATATGGTTCAGTAACTTATCTCAGTACAGCATGTTTATCTCCTCCTTCGTGAGATTCTGCCTTTCTTCTTCCCAGTGTTCCTCTACTCTGACTCTCCTACCCAATCTCTTTCTGCACAGCCATAGATCAGTCAGCTCTATTAACTAACAAGAGTAGTACATATTTACAGTTACAAAAATTGTTCCACAACACCTAATTCCTCCCAGATTCACATTCTACCTAACCATCCCCTCTCAACTTTGCTTCTTCTTCTTCTTCTTCTTCTTCTTCTACTACTACTACTACTACTACTTCTTCTTTTGTAAATAACCCAGAGTCTGTGCCGCCTACATACTCATGAGTTTTGGGCTGTCCACTAGAGCATGGTAAAGTTTCTAGGAGGCACATCCTTACAGGAAGTTGACTATTCCTCACCTAGAAGTCAGTAACTCCTCAGCTAGGAGGGAGGGCTATTGAGCCTTTCTCTCTTCTGGGCTAGAATATTGACTGCCTTGATTTTGTATAGGTCTTCTACAGGCAGCTGCAGATGCTACACTTCATGAGTGTTGTGGTCTTGTTGTGTCAAGAAGACACTACTCTGCTGCCATCACCCTATCCTCTTGTCTCTTA